>NW_023277363.1:737939-863764 GCF_003668045.3 Cricetulus griseus | reverse complement strand
GAGTTTTTGAATTATCACTGTTCACCACAAAAACAAGGTTCTCTGACCAAGGCAGAGAGAAGCTCTAGTTTATGCATGTAAACATTTGTGAGCCTATTTGGAAAACAAAATTAGTAGGTTCAACCTCAGGGCCTAAGACCTCCCCAACCATGTGACTTTGACCAGATATGCAGACCACACCTCAAATCCAATCATAAAAATGTTTGTCACTCCCATAAAAATCATGCTACTGTTTCATCAGTGCCCATATCTTACTTGGCTGGTTGACATTACAGTATAAACAGCTGACTTTTCTTCTCCAGATGCCTATATAGCAAAGCTATCCAGTAGAGCGGAAGATTCCAGCTGAGTTCTAGCATGGTTTCTCTATGCTCTGTAATCTAAGTTTGTGATATCTTCAGTAATAAGATCTTACCATTGAGTTCTGGATTTCTGGTAGGTAATCAGGTAACCAAGGTAACCAAGAACAACCAATTATATCTTATCAAACTTAATTTTAGAATTATAGTAACTTAATTCCAGAAAGATACAGAAAAATGTTTAGTCTATTCCCATTTTGGTACTACTTTTTTTAAGCATACTACATGTATAGATGTATTATAGTTCCCAAGTAGACACAACACTTGTTATCAGACTAAATTCTAGGCTGTTTGTAGCCTGATAATCAATATTTAGCAATACGTAGTTGGTAAAACAGAATCAGGTTTCTTCCATAGAGGCAACCTGGAGAAGTAGAGATGTCAACTGGCCCCAAATCTACATTTTGGCAGATTCTGGGGCACACAAGCACAAAGAGCTTTCACGGGGATGTAAAGGAAGAGAAAAGCAGGTAGACAACATGCTTATGCCACATGGGGTGATTTTTTTCTTTCTTCATTATTCTGATCATATATTGGAGCTCAGCCTCTGGGAGAGACCATATAGTTCTTTTAGCGATGCATTACATTGATGCAAGTTCAACCTCAAAACAATCACCATGATTTGTGTCAGAGATACAGGTGATTAATGAATGAGGTGTGGCAATACACATAGTGGTGTTATCTAAATATCATCAGATGTTCTGTAAATACAGAAAAAGATTATACAACAGATATCATTTTAATCATGTAGGTGAAGGTCCTCTAGAATTCAGAATTGTTGGCAAGTGTGACATGGTCATATCAAATGTCAAAAATAAGCTTGTAGAAAGGCAAATGCAGCTGAAGCAAAAAAGAACTTTGCCAAGTATAACCCCCAAAGGATTTTTTCACTGCTATAAGAGTATTTCATATACTGTCATATATTTTAAAGGAGCTAGATGAAGAAGAGAGAACAAATGTATATTGTTTCTTCTGTGACAGATCTTATTTGTTGTTTCAAGTTCTCTTCACTCATGCCAAGTATTCTAACTCATCAACTAGCGCCATATGATCACTTCAGTACTGTTCTCACTGGCATACTTATCACCTTTTTATATATTATAGGTATAACAACACAATTGTATGCATATGTTAGACAAGGTTGGCTCCAGGGAAGAGTGTCTAATAGAGTCACAAATGTGCTATGACTGAAATGCAGATGAATGTACTTGAATATTTTACAATGTCAGAAAATGCACAATAACAAAAAGATCACAAGGTTGGGTGGTTTAAATTTGTCAAATAATCCCTCTTTCCTTGGTAACATGGTCAAGAAAGGAATAGGTTTTTTTTACTACATTTATTTTAGAGACAGGGTTACTTTCTGTAACAACCATGTCTGACCTTGAACTTGCTCTGTAGGCCAGACTGGCCACTAATGCAAAGAAATCCACCTGCCTCTCCCTCCAAAGTGCTGGGATTAAAGGTGTGTGCCACTGCCAGTAAAGTTTTTATTCCCCCCTTAGTTATTTTTAATTTATTTTTCTTTCATATATTAATCAAAACTGCATTATCTCATCCCTCCCCCCTCCCAGTCTGGCAGGTAGATAAGAATTATGCAGGCTGCATGATTGTTAGTTCATTCTTTGTGAACCCCTATAATCCCAGGACAGTAGAGTCTGTGGGCTTCCTTCTGCAGGACTCCCCCAGTTCCACCAAATGTTTGGCTGTGAGTCTCTGCATCTGTTTTCATCGGTAGTTTGATGAAGCCTTGTAGGGAGTGGGACATCTGGTGCCGAAACCCGGGAACTTGTTAACATTGCAGGCACCGCGGAGACCCCTCGGACGGGGCGGATTCAGAACTGCAGGGTGGTAAATTCGGAGAGGTATGTCTTTTCTGGACTTTGGCTTGGGATTTTTGATCTTTTTCACTGTTGTAGCAATCTTGAAGAAGTCCAGAATTACATGTCAGAAACCGAACGTAGTGAGAGATGGGGCACGCCCAACAATAAAATATAAGGAAAAAGGACCTCACGGGGTGTCTAATGACAAGGGAGTGAGTAATTTGTTAGATGATTCTATAAATAAGTTTAAAGCTCTAAATCTTAATAGTTCTGATGACTCTGAAAGATCAAGAGATGAAGTTTTAGAGGAAACAGCTCAGCTAGGTGAAAAAGAAACAAAAAAGGAGGGAGAGAAAATAGGGGATAACCTGTCACACCCCGGTAAATTTAAGAGACCTGTTAATCCAGCGGGTGTACTTCCATCAGCACCCCCATTACAAAAATTTGGTACCGACTCCTTTTTACCATTAGAGGAGCGGAGAAAATTGCAGATGGCTTTCCCAGTCTTTGACAGGGGAAAAGACCGAGCATGTTATTCAACACTGCTTGGAGGCCTGGAGTGCCTGGGGAAAGCCTCATAAACATTGACGCTCAGGGCCATACTGCAGCCAAGTGCCAGACATCAGAACCTAAAAGGCCAAAGGAAATGGTAAAATGGAAAGATATCTTAACTGGTCTTTGGAGAGGCCCGGATCCTATTCTCATAAGATCCAGGGGAGCTATATGTGTTTTTCCACAGGATGAAGAGAATCCCCTGTGGATCCCGGAAAGACTCACCCGAAGAGCCCCTTCGGACCCTCAAAAGTCGGAACTCCACCCTCTCCCCGGGAGTTGAGAGCCGCTATTATCCAGATTAACTCCTGTCCTTGACGGAGGGATTGTCATCATGGATCGCTTCAGCTGTCTCCTATTTTAAGGAATGGGTGGTGGTGGGATTGTTTGGTGCAGCCGTTTGCTGCGGATTGATGTTGCTTCTCTGGCTGGTCTGTAGGCTCAGGGCTCAAACTAAGAGAGACAAGGTGGTTATCGCCCAAGCGCTTGTAGCTTTGGAACAAGGGGCTTCCACTGATATTTGGCTAACTATGCTTAAGCAATAGGCCGCCGGCCAGACAGCTCTTGCACACCCGGAGCCTAGGCTCATTGCACAGGGTAGAGTGCCTGGCTTGAGCAGCCCATGAGGGATGTCGAGCAAGGCATCGCACAGAGAGTTGCCCAGTATGCAGGCTTCTCTGGGAGGCATGTTGTCCTGCATAAGGGTTGCCTGCCCTAGTCTCCCTTTCCCAGAAAAACGGCAGAGGACAGGTCGAGAGCGCTTCGGGTCAAGCTAACAGCCTGATGGCGATTCTTATACACAGTCTTAATGTTTGATTGGGAAGTTACAACCTCTGCCTCTATCCTTCAACATATGGGTGACCTATTTGCTTGTAAAAATATGAAGCCTTATCATTAATTAATAAAAAAGGGGGAGATGTAGGGAGCCGTCCCTGCATTCTCCATTACAAGATGGCGCCTGCATCGGGCAGGCACCGAATGTAAACAAGATTATTGCGCAGGCGCTGGGTAACTTTCCATTCCTTGATCTCTGCCTATTTTGTGGAGTCATATGGTCCGATGAGCTGCAGCCAATCATGGGGTGACACATCCGCGGCGGCGGTTGCCAGCCTTTATTAGGGGACAGGATTCTTGGCTCGGGGTCTCCGCTCTGGTAAGCTTATGCTCTCCTCTCAAGACGCATTAAAGCTTTACTGCAGAAGGATTTGAATGTCTTGTGTGGTTCTTGCTGGCGAGGCGATAGCGCGGGACATCTGGTGCCGAAACCCGGGAACTTGTTAGCATCGCAGGCCCGATGAGCTGCAGCCAATCATGGGGTGACACATCCGAGCTTTAGTGCAGAAGGATCCGAATGTCCTGTGTGGTTCTTGCCGGCAAGACTATCGCGCGGGACAAAGCCTCTGATGGTGCCAGTCTTATTAACTTTTGTAGTAAATACCACACAAAATCCATCCATGTAAATATTAGGAGAGGAATAACAGAATTAAAAATTTAAAACAGTTTAGAAATCCTTGAAGAGGCTACAGTAGAATTTCAATTCGTCATAGAAGAAATCCGATAGGGTGGGAGTAGGTGTAGGAGGAAGAACTGTGCTTATAATATAAAATGAAATCAAAATGTACAAAATGAAAAAAGGAATATACAGAGTCTACATTAATAAGGAATCCAAACTGTTTAGAGGGAAGATGCTGCTATTGTAGAGTCAGGACACAGTGGATTACAGGGCTGAGAGAAAAACTAGAGTTGAGTCCATTTGCAGAGGTGAAAGGGTAGGATTGGGTAGAGGCATGGGAATAGGAGGTCCAGACATGTGAACACAAAGATTGATAGGGAGCTGTTAAGTATGCTGCATCAACACTAAGGACCAAGTGGGGCTGAAGACCTAGGGATAAGAGGGATTTCTCCAACTCTTAGTCCTTGGTGCATTACTTGGTTAATTTTTTTGTCAGTTTAATATACAATAGAGACATCTGGGAAAAGAAACCACAGTTGAGAAATATAACTCCCTTCAGATTACTGTAGACAAGTCTGTAGAGCTTTTTCTTGAGGAATGATGGAGGTTGGGAGGGCCCAGATCACTGTATGTGGTGCCAACCATGGGCAGGTGGTCCCGTATGGCATGAGAAAGTATACTAAGCAAGCTATAGTGAAGACAGGAAACCAGTAAAAAGTGTTCCTTCATGGCTTTTGGTCTAGTTCTTGCCTCTAGATTCCTGCTTTGAGTTCCTGCTGTTACTGCTTTGGATGAGGGAGTGTGATTGGAGCTGTAAGCTGAAATAAACCTTTCCACACTCTCTTAATTATTTTCTATTTCTCCTATAAAACACCATGACAATGGCAATTCATGAAAGAAAGTATTTATTTGGGCTTATAATTTCATAGGGTTAGAGTCCATGACAGAGGAGTGAAGGCATAACAGCAGGAACATTGAGAGCTCACATCTCAAACCACAATAGAATGCAGCAAGGGCACACTGGGAATGGTGCCAGTTTTTGAAACCTCAAACCTGCCTGAAGTGATACATGTCCTCCAACAAGGCCACAATTAATACAGCCCAAACAGTTCCACTAAATGGGGACTGAGTTTTCAATAAGCCTATGAGAGCCATTCTCATTCGAACCACCATACCACCCCAAGTTGCTTTTACCAATGTTATTTTATCACGGCAATATAAACTCTATCTAAGACAGTGCACAAATCAGGTCAGTTGGGGTCATTGTCATCCACGTACTGGCTGATCACTTCTTCATGAAGTCACACACTTTTTCCTCAACTGAGTTTGTACAATAAGTTACTGGGCTTATTTTCCTGATATGATTTTGACATGCCAATGTGTCCCAAGAGCCTCAATTCACCCCAATACATTTATAGGGTGATACTCTCTTTGCTCCTCAAAATAAGTCATTTATCAGTCTGTGCTGTGTAGGTGGGGCCACATTGATGTATGGTATTGTTTATATATCTACCCAGGTGAGAAGTTGTCTTCTACCTTCAAAATGGACTCAAACAAAAGCAAGAAATCTGATTGTATAATGGAATCTTTAGGGCAAGTCACAGTCTGAACACCCACTGATTTTCACAACATGGAGAAATTAGAGCAGGTCTTGTTTCAACAAATAACAATAGGTGATAATGGTATGTTCAGTTGGGCTAGTTTAGGGCCTCCAAAACACTATATGAATATTATGACAGTAGTTCAGGCTAGTGAAATCAAATCAAACCAGCTTGAAGTTGGAAGCCTGAGATCAATGTCAAGAATCTTCCTCTATGGCTCTTCCATCTTTATGTGTTGAGGCAAGGTCTCTCAATTAAACCCAGAGATACATTGACCTCATTAGCTATCTTGATATAGCAATATTCTAACTCTGCATTCTGAATCTGGAATTATAGGTGGGTTACCATGCCCATCCTGCATTTACAGGGATTCTGGGAATCCAAGCTCCATCCCTCTGGGTTGGGTATGCCGTGTTTTGACTACTGAGCAATATCCCTAGGCCAAGAATGTGGTCTTCCTTCCATGTCTGCTCTAATTAAGCACTTGCCTGCTTTGTCTACTGTTTGCCTTGACAATACTGGGTCATAGGTGTGTGTCACCATATCTGCTTCTCATACTATGCTAAGGATAGAACCCAGGGCTTCATAGATAGGGGGAAAGCACCCCAGAAAGTGAAATACATCCCTGCACTTTTTTGTTTTCATCATAGATGATACAATCTACAAAACCAAAATTTTAAACTTTTTCCTTTCCATCCTTTCTACTTCCTGCTTTCTTCTCTTCCTCTCTTTCTCCCTCCCCTGGCCCCTGCCTTCTCTCTTTCTCTCTCTCTCTTTTTTGAGGCAGTGTTTCTCTTGTGTAGCCCCAGCTATCTTGGAACTTGCATTTTATTCTAGGCTGGCTTTCAAACTCAGAGATTCAACTGCTTCTGCATTCAAAATACTTGGATTAAAGGCAGAGGCTACCATGCTTGTATCTTTCTTGTTCTCTTAAGAACCCAGGGGCTTGTGCATGTTAATCAACTGTTCTACCACTGATATACTGCCCCAGGCCAGGTTTTAATTATAACCTTTAATAATCATTCAAGATGACAGATACTTTTGATTGTTTTTAAACTGATAATTAACAATTTGTGTATGTAACATCATGCTTTGATATATATATATATTATAAATATATAATATAATATAATATTTAATAAATATACAAATATATAATATTGATATTATTTTATATATCAATTTATTTTACATACTTATTACCTAATATTTATTGTTTCTGTGATTCTTACACATTTGGTATTGTATTTGAGTGATGGAATTAAAATGGAGTGTTTCTTTTTCTGCATGTTATACTTTTTAACTCATATAAAATAAATTGTGTCACTTGACTCATTTATTCATTTTAAACTTTTATACTTCTTTCATAAATTACATCCTGACAGGATTTTCCCTTCCCTCCAATTTTCCAAGTCCATCAATCCACATTATTTCTACCCCAGGTCAACTACTCCACTGTTTCCCTTAAAAAAACTTAGAAAGAGTAGGCTTCCAAGGGATATCGACCAACATGACCTACCAAAATATAATACGACTAGGCAGAAATCCTCAAGTTTGGATGAGGCAACCTACCAGGAGAAAAGTTTCCCAGGTGCAGGCCAAAGTGTCAGAGACACCCCAATACACAATGTTAGGAGTCCTACAAGACACCACACTACACAACGATAAGGTATATGTAGAGGACCTAGCTCAGATCCATACAGGGTCCTTCAGCTTGTTGATCTTTCTTGCTTAAGTATCTGTGAGCCCCTATGAACCATCCCTGCTTGTTTGATTCTGTGGACATTATTCTTGTGGTGTCCTCAGAACCTTGGGCCCCAAAGTCCTTCCTCCCCATCTTCCTTGGGGTTCCCCAGCTCTGGCTTTGGGTCTCTGAGTCTGCTCGCATCAGTTGCTGGATGACACTCCTCTCTGATGACAGTTGGGCTAGGTACTGATGTATAAGCACAGCAGAATATCATTAGGAATCATTTCATTGACTTTTTTTTCCAGTCGTGCTCAATTATATCCTGGGTCTCTAGGCTGTTCTGCCTCTGGTTCCTGTCCATTCATACACTGTCAGGCATGGGCTGTCTCCCATGTTGTGTGCCTCAAGTTGTACTAGTCATGCTTTGGTCACTCACACAAGTCCTGCCTCACCATTGCCCAGTAAATCTTTCAGGTAGGTAGACTGAAGGTTTTGTGGCTGGAGTGATGTCACAGTTCCACTTCTGGGAGACTTGTCTGCTTATAGAAAATGCTTGGTTAGGGCTCTGTATCCCCCATTATTAGGAGACTTCATTATGGTCACATGGATAGATTCCAGGGAGTTTCCACTGGCCTAGGTTTTTACATCGCTCTCCAGTTTCTGTTGTATCTTCTAGTATTCTTTCACTCTGTCCCTCACACCTCCCCATCTGATCCCTCCAGTTACAATAACTTCCTGTCCCCAATCCACCTACACGATCTATTCTATTTTCCCTTCCCAGGGAGACCCACATGTAGCCCCTTGAGCCCTCCTTGTTACTAAGCCTCCCTCGGTCTGTGGATTGTAGCCTGATTATTCTTCACTTAATACTTAATGCCCACTTATAAATAAGTACATACCATGCTTGTCTTTTTGGGTCTGGGTTACCTCACTCAGGGAGATCTTTTCTAGTTGTATCAATTTTCCTGAAAATTTCATGATATCATTGTTTTTAACAGGTGAGTAACATTTCATTGTATAAATGACCCATATTTTCCTTATCCATTCTTCCATTGAGGAACATGTATGTAGTTTCCAGCTTCTGACTAATCATGGTAGCACAAAACTGAACATGGTTGAGCAAGCATCTTAGTGGTATGCTTGAGTGTCTTTAGGATATAGGCCCATGAGTAGTCTATCTTGGTCTTGAGGTAGATTTATTCCCAATTTTCTGAAGAACTGTTTTATTGATTTCCAAATTGGCTGTACTTGTTTTCACTCCCACCAACAATAGAAGAATGTTCACCTTGCTCCGTATCCTCTCCAACATAAACTGGCACTTGTGTTTTTGATCTTAGCTATTCTGACAAATGTAAGATGGAATCTCAAATTAGTTTTCATTTGGATTTCCCTGATCACTAAGGATATTGAACATTTCTTTAAGTGATTCTCAGACATTTGTGCTTCCTTATTGAGAATTCTCTGTATAGGTCTGCAACCCATTTTAAAATAGATTATTCAGTTTGTTGATGTCTAGTTTCTTTTTTTTCTTAGACAACATTTCTCTGTGTAGCTTTGGAGGGTATCCTGGCACTGCCTCTGTAGACGGGTTTCGAACTAACAGAGATACTCCTGCTTCTGCCTCCTGAGTGCTGGGATTAAAGGCGTGCTCCACCAATACTCTGCAGAAGTCTAGTTTCTTGAGTTCTTTGCATTTTGGATATTTGTCCTCTTTTGGATGCTGGGTTGGTGAAGACCTTTTCTCATTCAGTAGGTTGCTGTATTGTCCTATTGACACTGTTGTTTGCCTTACAGAAGCTTCTCAGTTTCATGATGTCCATTTATTGATTGTTATTCTTTGTGCCTGTGCTATATCAGTATTCTGTTCAAGAAGTTGTCTCCTTTGCTAATGGATTAAAGGCTATTCCCCACTTTCTCTTCTATTAGGTTCAGTGTATCTGGTTTTATGTTGAAATCTTGTATGTACTTGAGCTTTGTGCAGGGTGATATACACGGATCAATTTGCATTCTTCTATATGCTGACATAGTCTAACTAGAAACTAACACCATTTGTTGAAGATGCTTTCTATTTTCCATTGTATATTTCTGGATTCTTTACCCAAAATTGGTATCTATATAGGTATGTGGATTTATGACTGGATCTTCAATTCAATTCAGTTGATCAACCTATTTGATTTATGTCAATGACATGTTTTTTTTTAATCTCTAGCTCTGTAGAAGAACCTGAAATCAGGGATAGCGATACCTCTGTTTTTGTTGTTGTTGTTGTACAGGATTGCTTGAGCTACCTTCAGTCTTTTGTTTTTCCATATGAAATTGAGTATCATCCTTTCAATGTCTGCAAGGAATTGTGATGGAATTTCCATGCATATTTTGTTGAATCTATACATTGATTTTTGGTAGGATGGCCCTTTTTATTATGTTAATCCTTCTGATCAATGAGCTTTCGATGTCTTTCCATCTTCTGATGTCTTCTTCAATTTTGATTTTAAAAGACTTGAGGTTTTTGTCATACAAGACTTTTATTTGCTTGGTTAGAGTTATCTCAAGACATTTTATAGTATTTGTGGTTATTATGAAGGGTGTTAATTCCCTGATTACTTTCTCAACCCATTTGTCTTTTGTGTATAGGAGGGCTACTGAATTTTAGTTAATCTTGTACCAGCCACTTCACAAAAAGTGTTTATTAGCTGTATGAGTTTTCTGGTAGAATTTTGGGATCACTTATGTATACTATCATATTATCTTCAAATAATGATTCTTTGACTTTTTCCTTTCCAATCTGTATTACCATGATATCCTATAGTTGTCTTATTAATTTCACTAGAACATCAATTACTATCTTGAATAGATACAAAGAGAGTATACAGTCTTGTTCCTGATTTTTGTGGGATTGCTTTGAGTTTCTCTCCAGATAATTTTATATTGGCTATCAGCTTGCTCTAAATTGCCATTATTATGTATGAGTATGTCCCGTGTATCCTTAATTTCTCCAAAACTTTCAACAAGAAGGGGTCTTGGATTTTGTCAAAAGCTTTTTCTAATGATTTTTCCACATGATGAGATTATCATGTGGGTTTTTTTTGAGTTTGTGTATATCGTGGGTTACAATTTTAAATAGGTTGATCCACCCGTGTGTCTTGAACATGGTGGATGATCTCGATGTGTTCTTGGATTTGGTTTGTTAAAATTTTATAGAATATTTTGCATCAATCTTCATGAGGGAAATTGGTTTGTAATCCTTGTTCTTTGTTGAATCTTTGTGTGGTTTGGGTGTCCTTATGTAGTGATAGTGTTCCTTGTGTATTGGTGCTAGATCTTCTTTGAAAGTCTAATAGAATTCTGTGCTAAAACATTCTGGACCTGGGCTTTTGTTTGTTTATTTTAAGATAAAAATTTAGATAGGAACTATATTGTAAACATCAGTATTTTGTGATTTGTGAAGTTATACCATTTTTAATTAATCAAGAAAAAAATTAATTCTTTTAGAATCTCATATTCACTTCATCTCCTCTCTATAACTCAAAGAACCTGCCTTTCACTCCTCCAACTTCAAGTTCTGTTGTTTTTTTTTTAACCCACTAACTGCATTTGGTGCAAAATGTCTGTGTGTATGTCAGTTCCATGCTGTTTTTACTATAATAGCTCTATAATACAACTTGAAATCAGGGATGGCAACACATCAGAAATTCTTTTGTTTTTCAGGATTATTTGAGCAAACGTGAATTTTTTTAAATCTGAATATTGTTTTTGGTAGCATGGCCATTTTAACTATGCTAATCCACCAATCCACGAGCATGGATTTCTTTCCATCTCCGATATTTTCTTGAGTAATTTCTTTGAAGACATGAAGTTTTTATTCATCATACATGTCTTTCATTTGCTTGGTTAGAGTTACACCCAAAATATTTTATACTATTTGAGGTTATTGTCAATGGTACTGTTTCCCTAATTTCTTTCTCAATTCATTTGCCTTATGTATATAGGTATGGTACTTATTGTTTGAGATAATTATGTATCCTGTCACTTCGCTGAAAGTGTTTATCAGCTGTAAAAGATCCCTGGTAGATTTTTTGAGTCACATACTGAAACTCTCACATCATCTACAAATAATAAAACTTTAACTTTTTCATTTCAAATATGTATTCCCTAGATCTCCTTAAGTTGCCTTACTGTTCTGAATAAAACCACATTCAATAGGTATGGAGAGTAGAAATCATAGTCTTCTTCCTGAGTTTAGTGTATTTACTTTAATTTTCTCTCCATGTAAGCTGATGTTTGCCATAGTGTTTCTGTAAACTGCCTTTCTTAGGTTATGTCTGTGGTATTCCTAATCTCACTACAACTTAAGTCATGAATTGTTGTTGGATTTTGTCAAAGACATTTTTTCTTCATCTAGTGAAATGATCAGGTGTGGATGTTTTTCATTTTGCTTATATTTTCAATAATATTTATTGATTTTTGTACACTGAAGCATCCATGCATCACTGGGATGAAGCCTACATGATTATGGTATATGATATTTGTTATGTGTTCTTGCATTTGTTTTGCAAGCATTTTTTTTGCTTTTATATGTATGTCCATAGGCGAAATAAGTCTCTCATTCTTTTTCTTTTTTGGAACTTTATGTAGTTTGGGTATCAGTGTAACCATGGCCACATAAAATGAATTAGGCATTGCTCTTCCAGTTCCTATTTTGTGTAATAATATGGAGACTGTTGGTGTTAACTCTTTTTGAATGTTTGTTATAATTTTTATTGTACCATCTGCCCCTGGAATTTTTTTCTGTGTTTTGTGATGTTTTTGGTTGGCAGACATCTTCTTCACTATGAGTTATAAGTCTGTGTAAATTGCTTATCTGATCTTGGTTTAAATTAGGAAAGTGATACTACTGAGGAAATTATTCATTTCATTTATATTTTCCAATTTGATGGAGTACAGGTTTTTAACATGGATTCTTATGAATCTCTAGATTTCCTCAGTGTCTGTTGTTATGTTCCTCCTATCATTTCTGGTTTTGTTAATTTGGATATTCTCTCTGTGTTCTTTAATTAATTTTCATAACAGTTTGTCAATCTTACTTATCTTATCAAATATCCAAATATTTTTCATTTATTCTTTGTATTGCTTTCTTTGTTTGCATTTTTGTGATTTCAGCAATCTATTTGATTATTAATTACCATCTATTTATTTGTCAGAAGATTTCTTCTATTTGCCCTAAAGTTTCAGGTGTCCTTTTTTGCTGTTTGCTTGATATCTTCCCGTGTTTTTGTTTTGTTCTTGTTTTAGTTTTTATGTAGAAAATTAGCGCTGTGAGCTTGCTGGTCAGACGTGGTTATTACACCTGGAGATGATGTCACCAATAGATATAGCCAAATTTCTGTCACCCTTCCCACTGCATAATCTTTCTTATTCTTACATGCATTCAGCACTCGAGAAACAAGCTGACTTGGTGAATATTGGCTTATATGTCTTATTAGGTTTGAATGTATTAATTCACATATTGTCGTTCCTCAGGAACAAACGGAAGGCTGATTTCCCCACCTGCCTAAAGGACATGCAAGCTTTGCATAATGAGGTTCTAGAAGGGACAAGACTGACTTACAATATGCTTATGGAGATAGTAGAAAACAAACTGAATGATAGGCTTCGTTCTATGTTTTATATGATACAGGCAGATATGTCTAGTACTCAAGCTGAAAGGCAGCACATTTATAATAACATAAACACAGAGAGATGCTCCATTTTAGAGGCTTTACAGGTTAAGCAGGCAGAAGAGCATGATGAATTAAAGAATATTTTAGAGGCATTACAGGTTAAGCATACAGCAGACTGTGATGAATTAAAGAATACTTTAGAGGAATTATGAGCTAAGCAAGCAGTGGACCATGATGAATTAAAGGATATTTCAGAGGCGTTAGGGGCTAGGCAGGCAGTGGACCATGATGAATTAAAGGACATATGTAACCAACTTGAAACTCAAATAGTCTCTTTCTCCTGTACCTTTGTTACTAAGATACAGGATACCGAGAATAGGCTCCAACAATCGGATAATGCCATTAAATCAATGGCTTGAAAATGTGAGAGAGACTATGGTAGAATTAGAGCTTAGTTTCAAAGCTTGCAAGATGAATTACAGAACAGAGATAACAAACTAGAAATGTCTAACAAGTCGATTGCTCAAGCAAATCACAACCTTGATTCTAAATTTCAATCCCTGGATGGCTGTCTCCACACCACCCAGATGTTAGCTAGAGATGAACATATTACCTGTCTAAAAAAACCTCACAGAAGAATTGTCACAGCAAATCATGGATTCTATATCATGCCTTGAATCTTTCATGATGAATGAGATTAAAACTTCCCATGACAATGTCCTGGCTATGCTGAAGAATCGATATGACAAAGAGGAGGCAGACTCACTCCAATCTGAGGCGCCTACTTCAGGCAGGTATTTCAATCATTCTAAAGTCATTTCACACATACAAACCTCTAGTCTACCCGGCCATGGTGGTGGAAAAGCAACCAACTAAAAGTCACTACCAGGGGCAGACAACATATGTATGGCAACCAATCCAGTTGAAAGATTTTCAGCATATTAAAGAAACAATTGCTCAGAGTAAAAGGATGGGAAAAGATTTCCCAAACAAATGGGCTCAAGAAACAAGCTGGTATAGCAATCCTAATATCTAACAAATTAGACTTTAAATTAAAATCAATCTAAAGAAATGAAGAAGGGCATTTCATACTCATGACAGGAAAAGTCCATCAAGATGAAGTCTCAATCCTGAACATCTATGCCCCAAATACGAAGGCACCCACATTTGTAAATTACTAAAGCTCAAACCGCACATAAAACCACAAACACTTATAGTAGGAGACTTGAACACCCACCTTACGCCACTAGACATGACCACCAGACAGAAACTTAACAAAGAAACAAAGGATCATAAAGAAGTGATGACCCAACTGGGGTTAACGTATATCTTTAGAACATTCCATCCAAACTCAAAAGAATATAACTTCTTCTCAGCGCCACATGGCACCTTCTCTAAAATTGACCACATAGTAGGGAGGAAAGCAAACCTCCATAATTACAAAAGAATTGAAATAACCCCCTGTATCTTATCAGATCCCCATGCATTAAAGCTAGAATTCAACAGCAATACAAATGGCAGAAAACCTACATACTCTTGGAAAATGAATAACACCCAATTGCACCATTCCTGGGTTGAGGAAGAAATAAAAAAAGAAATTAAAGACTTCCTAGAATGTAATGAGAATGTAGTCACAACATACTCAAACTTATGGGACACTCTGAAAGCAGTGCTAAGAGGAAAGCTCATAGCACTAAGTGCCCACATGAAGAAACTGGAGAAAAGTCACATTAGAGAATTGGCAGAACAACTGAAAGCATAAGAGCAAAAAGAAGCAGACTCACCAAGGAGGAGTAGATGCCAGGAAATAATCAACCTGAGAGCTGAAATCAATAATGTAGAAACTAGGAAAACATTACAAAAATCAATGAAAGAAAGAGTTGGTTCTTTGACAAGATCAAGAAGATAGTAAAACCTCTAGCCAAACTAACCAAAAGGCAGAGAGAAAGCATGCGAATTAACAAAACCAGAAACATAAAGAGGGATATAACAACGGACACTGAGGAAATCCAGAGAAACTTCACGTCATACTTTGAAAACCTGTACTCCAAAAATTTGAAAATCTAAAGGAAATGGACAGCTTTCTGGATAAATATCACTTACCAAAATTAAACCAAGATCAGATAAACAATGTAAGTCGACGCATAACACCTAATGAAAGAGAAGCACTCATGAAAAGCTTCCCCCCCCCCAAAAAAAAAAAGCCAGGGCCAGATGGCTTCACTGCAGAATTCTACCAGAAATTCAAACAAGAGCTGATACCAGTACTCCTAAAAATGTTCCCCACAATAGAAGCAGATGGGATATTGCCAAACTCTTTCTCCGAGGCTACAATCACTTTGATACCCAAGCCACGCAAAGATAAGACTAAGAAAGAGAACTACAGACCGATATCCCTCATGAACATCGATGTTAAAATACTCAATAAAATATTGGTGAACAGAATCCAAGAACATATCAGAAAAATCATCCACCATGATCAAGTAGGCTTCATCCCAGGGATGCAAGAATGGTTTAACATATGAAAATTCATCCATGTACTCCACCACATAAACAAACTGAAAAAGAAAAAAACCACATGATCATCTCACTAGTCACTGAAAAAGCCTTTGACAAAATCCAACATCCATTCATGATAAAGATCTTGGAGAGAACAGGAATAACAGGAACATATCTAAACATGATAAACACAATTACACCAAACCAATAGCCAACATCAAACTAAATGGAGAGAAACTCAAAGCGTTTCTTCTAAAATCAGGAACAACGCAAGGCTGTCCTCTCTCTCAATACTTCTTTATTATTGTACTTGAAGTTCTAGCTAGAGCAATAAGACAAGAAAAGGGGATCAAAGGGATACAAATTGGAAAAGAAGAAGTCAAAATTTCACTATTTACAGATGACATGATAGTCTACATTAGTGACCCGAAAAACTCTACCAGGGAACGCCTATTGCTGATAAACTACTTCAGCAAGGTAGCAGGATACAAAATTAACTCAAAAAATCTTTAGCCCTACTGTATACAGATGATAAACCCAATGAGAAAGAAATCATGGAAACATCACCTTTCACAATATCCACAAGCAACATAAAATATCTGGGGGTAACACTAACCAAAAATGTGAAAGGCCTCTACAATAAGAACTTTGAGACTTTAAAGAAAGAAATAAAAGAAGATACCAGAAAATGGAAAGATCTCCCATGTTCATGGATAGGTAGAATTAATATAGTAAAAATGGCAGTCCTACCTAAAGCAATCTACAGATTCAATGCAAGCCCCATCAAAATCCTAACACAGTTTTTCACAGACATTGAAGGAACAATACTCAACTTTATATGGAAAAATAAAAAACCCAGGATAGCCAAAATAACTCTTTACAATAAAGGATCGTCTGGAGGCATCACCATCCTTGATTTCAAGCTCTACTATAAAGCCATATTCTGAAAACAGCTTGGTAGTGGCACAAGAATAGACATAAAGAACAATGGAATCAAATTGAAGACCCAGATATTAACCCAGACACCTACGAACACCTTATTTTTGACAATGGTGCTAAATCTATACGATGGAAAAAAGATAGCATCTTCAACAAATGGTGCTTGCACAATTGGATTCGGACATGCAGAAGATTGCAGATAGATCCATACCTGTCACCAAGCATGAAACTTAAGAGCAAATGGATCAAATATCTCTCCATAAATCCAGCCACACGGAATCTTCTAGCAGAGAAAGTGCTAATTACCCTGGAACAAATTGGCACAGGAGACTGATTCCTGAACATCACACCAGTAGCACAGACAGTGAGGTCTGCAATTAATAAATGGGACCTACTGAAACTGAGAAGCTTCTGTAAGGCAAAGGACACAGTCAGTAAGACAAAACGACCACCCACAGAATGGGAAAAGATCTTCACTGACCCCACATTTGACAGAGGTCTGATTTCCAAAATATACAAGGAGCTCAAGAAGGTAGTCACCAAAACACCAAACATTGAAATCAAAAAGTGGGGTGCAGAACTAAACAGAGAATTTTCAACAGAGGAATCTGAAATGGCTGAAGATGCTTAAGAAAGTGATCAAAATCCTTGGCCATCTGAGAAATGCAACTCAAAACAAATCTGAGATACCATCTCACACATGTCAGAATGGCTAAAATAAAAAATACCAATGACAAGCTATGCTGGAGAGGATGTGGAGAAGAAGGAACCCTCCTCCATTGCTGGTGGGAGTGTGAACTTGTAACACCACTCTGGTAATCAGTATGGCAGTTGCTCAGAAAAATGGGAATCAGTCTACCTCAAGATCCAGCCATTCCTCTCTTGGGTATATACCCAAATAGTCCATGTTCATACAACAAGGACATATGTTCAACCATGTGCATAGCAGCATTGTTTGACATAGCCAGAACAAGGAAACAACCTAGATACCCCTCAACTGAAGAATGGATAGAGAAAATGTGGTACCTTTATACAATGGAGTACTACTCTGCAGAAAAAAATGAATGGAATCTTGAAATTCGCAGGCAAATGGATGGAACTAGAAGAAACCATCCTGAGTGTGGTACCCCAGTCACAAAAAGATAAACATGGTATGTATTCATTAATATATGAATTTTAGACATAGAGCAAAGGATTACCAGCCTATAATCCTCTTCACCAAAGAAACTAGGAAACATGAAGGACTCTAAGGGATAAATAGACCCCAGAATGGGAATTGGCATGAACTCCTGAGCTAATTGGGAGCATGAGGGTAGGGGAGAGGAAATATAGGAGCAGAGACATTGAGTAGTGGGTAGAATCGAGGAGAGGGTGCAGGATGAGAGATACCAAATTACAGGGAGCCACTATAGGTCCAAGAAGAAATCTGGAATTAGGGAGATCTCCAGAGACCTACAAGGATGACACGATTTGACAATCCAGGCAATGGTGGAGAGGATAACCTAAAAGCCCTTCCCCTAAAATGAGATTGATAACTACTCTTTATGCAATCCTAGAGCCCTCATCCAGTGGCTGATGGAAGCAGAGACAGACATCCACAGAAATACACTGAGCTGAAATCTGGAATTTCATTGAAGAGAGAGAGGAATGAAGATCGAACGGGTCTGTACCAGGTTGGAGAAACAGACAGAAACAGTTGGCCTGAACAAAGGAGACCACATTGACCCCAGATGCTGTCTGGGAGGCCAGTATAAGACTGTGCCAGCCCCCAGAACATGGATGTCTATAAGGAAGCCTCTGCACTCCAGGGAGCCTCTGAAGTGGATTAGCATTTTTCCTTGGTGTAAGAAGGGACTTTTAGAGCCCATCCCACATGAAGGGATATACTCTGGCCCTGGACACATGGGGAAGGGCCCAGGCCCAGCACAGGAAGATTTGGTGGACTTTACAGAGCCCCTGTTGAGGGCCCTAGTCTGCCTGGGGAGTGGTGGGTTGGTGGGGTGGGGGAGGAGGGATAGTGATGAGGGGAGGGAGAGGAAGATGGGACTTACATGTGAAACAAGATTGTTCCCTAACTTGAACTAATAAAACAAATAAAAAAGAAAAAAATCAATTGTCTGGAATGGTCTTCATAGCCCATACGTAAAACAGCTGTTGCATTCATGGGCCACCTTTAACAGCGTGACACCTGCAGATTGGTTAGGACTGGTTTCAGCTGTCCTTGAGAATGCTTGCCAAATTGAGTGCAAAGCATTGCTTAGAGAAGGGGAAAAACTCTTAAGAGTGGCAGGCCATTAGGGATGGTGTTGATGTGCACCTTTGGAAAATCCTAGGAGAAGGTATTTATGCTGACCCACAAGTTCAGGCTGAATATGATGACCATATGCTGTCCCTATGCAGGAAAGCAGCTCTAAATGCATGGGAAAAGGTTTTTGAGCCGGGAGAATGACTAGAAGCTTATACCAAAATAGAATATGGACAAACAGAACCATTTAAGGATTTCTTAGACTGGTTGACCAGAGGAGTAAACATACAAGTAACAGATTCAGCGATACGACATTTGAATGTGTATACCTTAGCTTATGACAATTCAAACCCAATATGCAAAAGAATACTTTTGCCTTTAAAGATCAGATCAGCTCCACTAGAAGAATGGGTTCTGCATACTGCCCACATTGACTGTAACATGCAAGATGCTGGAATTTGGGCAGGAGAAGCTATCCCAAGAGGTTTCAACAGGCAGCAGGAGATTAGAAGAGATAATGACAGAAGGACTTGGGAAGGAGAAACACCTTACAGGGACTCATACAGGTATCAAGAGACCAGTGTTCATTGCTACCATGACCCAGAGCCTCGCATAGAAAGAGCACACTCCAGCGGTCCACGGAAGCATCAGGAGAATAGATGTTTCAGCTGTGGTAGAATGGGACATATAAGGAGAAATTGTAGGCAAAGAAATTCTAACAATTCCCCACATGAAAGGTCATTGCCCTCTGGGTTATGTAGGAGATGTGGTAAGGGTAGACACCAGACTAATGAATGCAGATCGACTAGGGACATGCAAGGCAACCTGTTAATGCCAGGAAACTATGAAGGAGGACTCCATCAGGTCCCCACATCAAGAAAGGTCCAATCATTCCCACTAGCAGTGGGAGACAGTCTCTCACAGGACGAATAGGTAGTTTCTTGCCTATTGTGGAAAATGATACTGCTGTACATGGTAGTTTGAATAGTGACGAAGAATCAAATGTGACTTGTAAAAATGAGAAACGCATATTTTGGCAAGCTTCTATTAATGATTCTAGGCCTCAGTTAGAAATAAAAATTAATGGTAAAGTTATTAAAGGCTTTGTAGACACTGAGGCTGATGTGACTATTATTACTCAAAAGTCTTGGCCTCAGACTTGGCTTCTTAAAGAGGCAAATGTACAAGTTTTAGGAATTGGTACTCTATCTAGAGTTCGACGGAGTGTTAACTCTGTGGTCTGCATTGGACAGGAAGGACAGACAGGAAGACAGAAACCATACGTGGCACATATAGCTATAAATCTCTGGGGTGATGATCTCATACAGCAATGGAATACTCAAATTAACATGCCTCCAATGTCATATACGAATTCTAGAAAATCGCTGGATAGTATGAAGGATCAGGTAAGACGCCACGGAAAATGGTTACCAACTATCCAGGCAGTACAGACACTAAACACAAATGATAGGCCATCAGCAGAACCAAAGGCCCTGCCATTAAAATGGCTTACAAATGAACCTGTCTGGATAGGGCAATGACCTTTCACCTCTGAAAAGCTAGAGGCTCTAGGAAAGTTAGTACAGGAACAGCTAGAGCCTGGGCACATAGAGCAATCTACCAGCCCTTGGAATTCTCCTGTATTTGTTATCAAGAAGAAGTCAGGTAACTGGAGAATGCTAACAGACCTGAGAGCCATATACAAGGTAAGACAACCTATGGGCTCTCTACAGCCTGGAATGCCACTGCATTCCTTAATACCTAAAAGATGTCAGATCATAGTAATCGACCTGAAAGACTGCCTTTTCACTCTACCATTACAAGAAAGTGGTAGAGAGAAATTTGCTTTTACTCTACCAACTCTTAACAACTCACAGCCAGTTCGGAGATACTGGTGAAAAATTTTGCCTCAGGGGATGTTAAATAGTCCTACATTGTGTCAACACTTTGTACAGCAACCATTGGAAATAACTTGTAAATAATTTCAACAATCTTTTGTTTATCATTATATGGATGATATTCTTTTATCGGATTCTAATAAGGAAACTTTGTAAGGTATGTTTGACATGGTGAAGGCATTTCAGCCTACATGGGGGGGTTACAAATAGCCACAGAAAAGATACAAAGAGGAGATTCTCTTAACTATTTAGGATATAAGATAGACTTACAAAGAATTAGACCACAGAAGGTTTAAATTAGAAGGGACCGTTATCAAACACTTAACAGTCTGCAGAAGCTACTAGGAGAAATTTCTCAATTACAGATGATTATTGGTCTAGAAGGACATGACTTAAAGCATTTAAAATGGCACTAATAGGTGATAAGGACCTAAACAGTTCACGAATATTATCTGCTGAGGCAGAAAAAGTGTTACAATGGATAGAAAACAGAATATTGGATGCGCATGTAGATCAGATAAACCTTGATTTAGTCTGCATTTTAGTCATCTTGCCATCCAAAGAATATCCATCTGGAATTCTGATGCAGAGGGAAGACACTATTTTAGAATGGATATTTCTGTCATATAAACAGAATAAAAAGTTAAAGACGTATATAGAAAATATTTCTGATTTGATTTTAAAGGGCAAATTAAGACTTTGTCAGCTGACTGGAAAAGATCCAGCAGAAATTATAGTACCTTCAACTAATGATGAAATTTCCTCCTTATGGAAGGATAATGAATATTGGTAAATAGTTCTTACTAACTTTTTGGGAACAATTAGTAACAACTATCCCAAAACAGGATTAAATTCATAAAAATGACAGTGTGGATTCTTCCATGCATTATAAGACAAACTCCCATTTCTGGAGTTCTTAACTTCTACACTGATGCTTCCAAATCAGGTAAAGCTGGTTATAAAGCAGGTGAGGTATATTAAGTAGTTCAAAGACCCTACACATCTGTGCAGAAGGCAGAATTATATGCAATTCTCATGGTGCTTATGGATTTCACAGAACCTCTTAACATAGTTACTGACTCCAAATATGCAGAGAGAGTTGTCTTGCACATAGAGACTGCACAATTCGTCCCTGAAAATACTGAATTAACCTCGTTCTTACAATTACATGAAACAATCAGAAACAGAAGCAATCCTCTGTACATTATGCATATCAGATCCCATACTGGTCTGACAGCTCCACTAGCACAAGACAATGACGAGATTAATCATTTTTTAATTGGCACTGTGCTAGATGCCTCAGAATTTCATAAAAAGCATCATGTAAATAGCAAAGGTTTAAAGAAGGACTTCTCTATCACTTGGCAACAAGCCAAGGAGAGAGTGAGAAACTGTCCTACTTGTTCCTTTTATAACCAAATTCTGCTGCCAGCAGGCTGTAATCCTAAAGGCATTCAGAGGAATGAAATCTGGCAAATGGATGTCTTTCACTTTACAGAATTTGGAAATTTGAAATATGTGCATCATACCATTGACACATTCTCAGGTTTCCAATGGGCTACTTCTCTCAACTCTGAAAAAGTAGATTCCATTATTTCACACCTACTAGAAATGATGGCAATTATGGGCATACCTACATAGATAAAAACTGACAATGGTCCAACATATGTCTCCACACAAATGGAACAGTTCTTCAAATATTATAACATAAAGCATGTCACAGGTATACCACACAATCCTACAGGACAAGCAGTTGTTGAGAGGTCTAATAGGATGCTTAAGGAGATGCTCCATAGGCAAGCTGGTAAGTCAAAACCCCTCAAACATAAGTTGCAGAATGCTTTATTGACACTAAACTTTCTTAATACCAAAGACAAAGGAAAAACAGCTGTGGAAAGACACTGGACAATGGAAAGAACTGCTGAACTGAATGAAACAGTGTACTTTAAAGATTTACTGAACTCGGTATGGAAACCTGGACATGTGTTACATTGGGGTAGGGGTTTTGCATTTGTTTCCACAGGAGAATAAATCTTTCGATACAATCAAAATTGATCAAGATTTGAGTTGAAAAAGACAACCCTCTCAATAAGGACAACTGACAGATATTTACTGAGGTATATCCCATGTAGTAAATGAAAGCCTCCCAAAGGAATTGGAAGTGCTTTGTTTTTATCTTCCCAGGAAAACCCACATCCAGAAGTCAAAGGACACTGCATGGGTAGATACTTAAAGGAAAGAAGGTAGCTATAACCCTCAAACAAAAGGAACGTGCCATACAATAATTTTTTTAACTGTTTATCAAATAACTCTATTTCTCTTCATTTCCTAGTCCTTATTCAATTAAATTGATGGTGGATTTAGAGTTGGATTTGACTTTCCTCCTCTAAAATCCAAGCATGTTATTTAACTAAATTTTAAAGATTCTATGTTATATCAAGAAGCCAATTGAATAAATGAAGAGTTTGAAGACTATGTTTTGCCTTTTCTTGGCTCTTTCTTTCAAGGCCTACACACTTGAAAGGTGAAAAACTCATAATTGTCATTTTTCAATGATTGCCTTTCCCAGTACACACACAGGTGCAAGCAAACATTTCTCTGCTGACACTTATGTTTGAGTCCTATATAGCCAGTGAAGCTCCACCTGATGACAATCCTGGATGCTCCGGAAAAGGAATTGGTTCATACCTATTTGACTGCACTAGATTCAACTTACTCCGTTTCGACTGACACTCCAACCAGAGCCTTGAGTACTTGCTTCAATCAAGTTGAGAAGTTCAACCTAGATCTTCAATCAAGCAAATCCCACCTAACATATAGTGGAGATAATCCATTAGAAACTTTCCCTGTGCTAACATTTTTCCCCACAGGTCCCCACAAGGCTACCATCGTCCCATTTCAGCAGGAAGTAACTTAGAGGATGCTACGCCCCCACTCCCCACTATTGTTTATTAGAGTAATGTAAGCCTAGTTAGGAATCACTTTCTTATTGTTTAGAGTTAGGTTTGGAAGGAGTTGTTCAATTTAGATACCCTTTCCACATGATTTTAGGGCTTACCTGGAATAGACATAGTTAAGATGTACAATAGCAGATTATTATATCTTCTTGTATTTCACCTTCATGATTGTTAATTTTGGATGTTTTACACTATTATGTTTTAATCCTCTTTTAGTCTAAAAGGGGAATTGTAGGGAGACACTGTTGCCCTGCCTCCTATCAGCCCTGACAGGTGTGCCAGGACATGCCCATGATGGCATGGTCAGCAGAGGTCCAAGATGAAGCAGGGACAATTCTTAAGGGACCTCGCACATGTGAATAGCCCCTTCTCTCTGGCCTGGCTTCCTTGCTGCCCCTGGCATGGTCTGGCTTGCGTTTGGGCTGGTGTTTATCTGAATAAAGAAATCTTAGCCTTACGGACTACAGATCACCTTTAAGAGCATACATCTCAGAATCATCTACACACACCAAATAAATATTTTTCTTTATAAGGGTCACCAAGCTCATGTGTTCTCTTTAAAGCAACAGGAACTGTGACAAAGACACTGTTCTTGCATGTTTTTTGTACCTTTACATGCATGATTTTCTTTGATAGGGAATCCTTTATGATTTTTGTTTCAAAATATTTTCTAGGCCTTTGAGTTGGGCTCATTTTCCTTCTACTAGTCTTCTTATTATCCTGAGTCTGGTCTGTACATTGTCTCCCAGTTCCTTCATGTTTCATGTCAGGAATTTTTTAGATGCAACATATCCTTTGTCCTATGTATCCATTTCTTCCATTTTATTTTCAATATATGATATTCTTTCTTCCATTTCTTGTACTCTGCTGGTGAAGCTTCCCTCTGTAGTTCCTCTGTGAATTCCTGAATTTGTTTTTTACTTTATTGATTCTCTTCTCATTTTCAGGTCTTGAACATTTACATTTGTTTCTTTCCACTGTTTCTGGTGTTTTCCAAGATATATTTATAGGGTAAATTTATTTCTTCAAACTGATTCGATGTATTATCTTGGGTTTCTTATGACATTTATTTATTACTTGAGGATTTCTATCATCTTTATGTGGGCTGTTTCAAGGTCTTTTATTGTGACTCACCTATGTTGGATTATTCCTGGCCAGCTGTTGACTTGGGTTTTGTGGATACATTGTGCCTGGGTATTATTGATTGTTTTTATGCTGGTGTGTAGACATCTGGGACTGGGAATTTTATATGTCTGGGTGCTGAATTCTGGTTTTGTCCTTGTTTGGTATGTTTTTCTTCATTATTTTCTGTTTTCTATGTATTTTCATAAATTGTGATGGCCGTGTGTTGCCTGTTAGGAAAGTTTCTGTGTCCTTGATATTTCAGCCACTAGGGGTACCAGTTAATATATGTTTCTTAGCATTGGGTGCTTCTACATTGGAATTGGGAGCAGCTGTGTGTCTGAAGGTGTTCACAGGAGGGAGGAAATCAGAGTGTTCAACCAGGATTGCCCTATTAAACTCTACTTTTATATACTCCTTAGGAGTAGATAGTGAAGAAATGTCCTGGGCTTCAGGGTCTGTCAATGGGGACCCTGAGTGAGTGAGTGGGAATGAAAAGGGCAAAAGATGTGAGAGATGGAGACAAGACAGTATTTTGATCAAGTCTCATTTATTAAACAAACAAGCAGGGCTTAAGTGGGATAAGAGAATCAGGAAGGGGGGAGGAGGCTAGCACCTGCAAGATTTGTTGCCAGGAGAAGGCTAGGATTGGGCCATGTCCAGCCAAGCATGATGTGTGGGAAGGTGGCCATCAGCCAGGCAGAGATAGGGCTGCTGATGAAAGGGAGCAGCTGGGGCTCTCATGAAAGCAGACATGGGCATATGCTTTACAAGAGGATAAGTAGATGTGAAAAGCCTGAATCTTAATTGGGTGTTAGTTCCTAAATTAGTAATAGATGGCACAAGATGCCAAATATAATGCTATCTACATTCAGGGTCCTCTGCAGGTCCCCATTTTCTTTAAAATAATTAGAGCACCAACTTTGGGATATTCTTGAGGGGACGGTGACTGTTTTAAATCAGTGGGAATAATTGGTTAGAGAGTGTGGACAACCCTACTTGTCATTAGGGATGACATTTCATGATGGTCATTCCTGTCTTAGGGGCTTGTCGGGAACAAATATTCTCAGCACACCCTCTGTTGCCCTTCATTGGCTATTCAGGCCAGGTCACCAAATAAGGAATGAACTCAATAATCTTGCAGATGACTTGGTCATAAGACTTATGATTAGAGTTCATCACAGCTGTCTCTCATTTTGGCCAAATCAAAGTAATGATAGTGCACCTGTACAGGCTGCATTTTATTAGCATCTATCCGATTCTCAATGAAGGCCATCAATTTATTAAAGAGAAGAGGTCCGAGTGATAGGAGAATAAATGGTCAACCAAGGCATCTAACAGGGAAAGAAGATAGGGCAGCAATTTACTCTAAGCACTCCAAATATTTTGGTTGAACAATTGTCTATGGCATTTTTCAAAGTCTTCGTAATGTTTTATGATTCGATCTTGAGCAATGCCTGATTTGTAACCTATTTCATAGGACTGCCTCTGCTAGAGTCAAACTGATCTTGTAGAAGCTGGATGGATTTATAAACAGTCTTTACATCATCAGCATTTTGCTGTAATAGGTGAGAATAGGTTTTTAAGGCTACTCCCATAATAGTGGAGCCAGTGGCAAGAGCTCCCACCGCAACAAGACCTACCTATAGGGGAATGAATGGAACAGCCCTTTTACATCTGGGGATGAGATAATCCATGCTAGATATAGGGACAGGCTTGTCCCCAGGTAAAATCTCTATATTTGGGAGGAGGGTGGCCAGGACATATAGCCCAGTCCAATTGGCTGGCAGGATGGTGTATGCTGACACATTTCTACAAATAAGCATCTGTACTGGTCTGGCACAGAGAGCTGTGGGCACATTAATCACTGAGAAACAAGACGTAAAGGAAACCTGGCCTACAACTATACAGAAACTCTAGTTATTAAAATATTTATAGAAGCACAATGAATAATTTAATCCTGTAGGTTGAACTCTAAAAGAAATGCTGAGCTGACCACTACTTGTCAGCAGGGAACCATTGATGGGTATCAAGGAATCATTGAACATGTGGACTGCTTAAGGCCACTGAGTATCTAAAGCTAAGCACATCCAGGAATCTTCTGCCAAATTGGGATTGATGACATTTAAAGCATAGTGAGTGGCAGCTATTATCTTTGATGTATAGGGATCCACTTCCACCCAGCTAGATTTGGGACGAAATAAGGGATGATAAGCTATGTGAGGAATTAGGGGGCCAATCATAAATCAGATTTTCTCCTGGATCATCGTTTTTCTAACCTGGTCTGAGGGCCCACCATCAGAGACATGGATAGCAGCTATTTTATTCCAACATTCTGGTTTTCCTGCGGTGGCATGGCAGGAGACTGTGACATATTTTAATTGCCAAAAACCTGGGGTGTAATAGACCATTACTCACCAAGTGTTTCAGCTTAAGTAATTTCAGCTATGGCAGTAAAGTAAGTATGACTTTTATGTGTGCATTCTTGGAATTTGCTGTATCACATGGCATTCATCAGGCTTACAAAATTCCATTCCACAAGGAAGGGCCCTGGTTGTCCTTTGACCCTAGGGACGATTTTTGGTTTGGTAATGCGACTCACATTTTGATTAAAGCCTTGCCAGTATTATTTAACCACAGACAGGCTGACATATCTCCACATTCCACAGTCCTTGGAGCGATGCGACTTGACGTCAGGGCATCTAGGGTCCCCACTATACATTCCCATGGGGGTCCATACAAGGATGCTATCAAGTTGTCTGTATTGTTAGTTCCTTGATCTAACCTTTACTCTAAATGAAATTCCAACAGCAGGACGGTTCAGAGTGTGATGTGATTCTTTATATTTCTGTAAAACAAGAAAAAAAATTCTCAGGAGGGGCAATTTCCCTGCAATTACTTAAGTTATTATCTATTTATTTAACTAACCTTTCAGGAAGCCATCTGGCATATTTCACTTCTTTAGAGTATATGCATACTGATCTACCTACCCATATTAAGACCGGATCAGGTCCATGGCAATTGTTGTATAAGGACTCTTTCCAAATTACGGTGCTTAATTAAATGTGCCAGTCATAGATAATTATTTCTTTAACATTCCTGAGATTATAATTACCTCATTTTCTTTTCCCTTTCAGCCTTTCAAGCCCTCCCATACAATTCTTCCTACTCCTATTTAAATTCATGCAATAGTTATAATCAATGTGTATAATGTTGCCTGTGTCCATGCTTTCTGGACTGACCATTTGGTAGGGCATAACGAGTTGTTGTGCTATACACTGTGGATGATCACTTCTCCCACAATCAGGATTCTTCATTTGCCTGTAGGTCTTTGTGTAGTTTTGAGACCTTGAGTGTATTTCCCCATATACTTTAGCATATTGTTGTTCATGTTAAGCTCATGTTTAACCTGTCATGTTGGTGTGAATTTGATTATAGCTTCAGACATTTCTACAACACTCAATTGTACAGGAAACTCCTATTTCTTCTGGTGATTCTACTCCCTTTTCTACAATGATCCCTGATTCTCAGGTTTTTTAAGACAAATCTGCTTGGTTTTCACAGTCTATATACCCAGAAATGAGCTCACCGTGGACTATATAGGGATTTACAGCAGTCATAGAAAAGCCAGAATTCCTTACTATATTAGTCAGGTTTCTCTAGAATAACACAAATTTTAGTGAGTGAGTGTGTGTGTGTGTGTGTGTGTGTGTGTGTGTGTGTGTGCATGTGTCTCTGTCTGTTGGTGTGTGGGTCTGTTTGATTTATTATTTATTATTTATTATTTATTATAAGACCAACATTCTGTGGCCAAGTTAATACAACAAGTTCATATTGATGAAGTAACACAGTCACAGTAGTTTGGTTTGTCATCCATGCTCCATTAGTGTTTGTAGGATATCTATCCAGGACCTTCTGGCTTTGAAAATTTCCATCAAGAAGTCGGGTGTGATTCTGATAGGTCTGCCTTTATATGTTACTTGGACTTTTTCATTTTCTTCTCTTAATATTTTTTCTTTATTCTGTAGGCTTGGTGTTTTGATTATTGTGTGTCGAGGGGAATTCTTTTGTGGTCTAGTCTGTTTGGTGTTCTGAAAGCTCTTGCACTTTCATAGGCATATCCCTCTGTAGGTTGGGGAAGTTTTCTTCTATGTTCTTGTTGAATATGTTTTCTGTACCTTTGAGCTGTATTCCTTCACCTTCTTCTATACTTATTATTCTTAGGTGCTGCCTTTGCACGGTGTCCCATATTTCCTGGATATTTTGTGTTAGGGATTTGTTGAACTTGAGATTTTCTTTGCTCAATGGCTGTATATCCTCTAGAGAGTCTTCAACAACTGAGATTTTCTCTCCCATCACTTGAATTCTATTGGTTATACTCATATCTTTAATTCCTGATAGTTTATCCAGGCTTTCTATTTCCAGCATCACCTCATTCTGAGTTTTCTGTATTGTTTCAGCTTTCATGTCTTGAAATTTTTTGAGTGCTTCCTTCACTTTTTGGGTTTTTTCTTGTCTTTCCATAGATTCATTAAGAGATTTGTTTACTTCTTGAATTTCTTGGTTTATCTTTTCCTCCATCTCATGCAATTTTTGCTTGTGTTTTTTTCTATTTCTTTAAGGAATTTTCTTGTTTCCTCTTCAAAGGACTCTATCATCTGCATGAGATAAATTTTGAGGTCCATTTCTTCTTCATCCTCTATGTTGGGCTTTTCAGATCTTGCTGGTGTGGAGTCCTTAGTTTCTGGTGGTGTCATAATGATTTTTCTATTGTTGAGTGTGTTCTTACTTTGTCTTCTTCCCATCCCTTCTTCTAGTGAGTGCAGGTGGGGTCTCTCCCTCTCTCTGGTGGCAGGCAGAGTGCTCAGCCTCTGGCATCAGCCAGATGGCAGAGGGTGGTGGGTGTGCAAGGGTGGGATTTGTCCAGATTCAGGATGGCCTTCCGGGTCTGGGCAGGTCCACTCTTGCCCGGGTGGGTTCAGACAGAAGCAAACAGGAGTTGATGGGGCAGATTGGGGAGCATAGCAGCTTCCAGACTCACCTGAGGTTCAGAAGCCCAATGCAGAACAGAGGGAAGAGAGTGGACAGGGGTCTCATGTGTCCAGACTCAGGGTGGGCCTTCCAATGTGGGCAGGTCCACTCTTGTCTGGTAAGGCTAATTCAGATGCGATTGGTGTTGATGGGGGAGTTTGCAAGGGGCACAGCAGCACCCACTCTTGTGTATTTTATAAACAGTCACTCAAAGTTTAAAAATTTCCATAAGGACTAATTTAGTAATATATTATATATACTCATATATTTTGTTTTTACTTGTATTTTATTATTTTCAATGTTTTTTCTCTGTAGCTGTACCTGAACCTCCAATTCTCTTCTTTTGGCTTTCCAGGTGCCTGGGATTGTAGGCCTTCTCCACCAAAATCCTTTTCCAAGGATTTTGTAACTTCCCTTTTGCATTTCTTCACTTACACACTGTTATACTAGTTAATTTCCACAGATTTTTGTTTTCATTTATTTTCTTGTTATTGATTTCTAACTTCATTATTTTGTGGTTAAAGAGCATACTTAACTCTATAATTTTCTTTTTCTTCCTGCCAGTGTTTGATGTAACAGAGAATGTCCAAAATGCTCTTGAAAAGAAAGTCTTTCTGCTGTCGTTCATGGATTGTTGTGAAGGTGTATTCCAAGCACTATTTGCTTCTTAGTGTTGTTCAAGTCTTATCAGATTGTTAACATCTCTCTAATGTTGTAACCATTACTGAAAGTACTTACTGAAATCTCCAATTAGTAGGTTTCAATTGGCTATTGCATTTCTGTGACTTTTTGCTTCATGTATTTTGTTTTCTGATCTTAGGTGGTTACATGCACATAATTGTGATAGCTTCCTAGAAAACATCTTCATCCTGTAAAGTTTTTGTTTTACAATTTATTTTGTCTGATACATGTATTGCCACTCTACTTTTTTAGATTTGCTATTTATATTTATTCTCATTTTAAAAATTTAAACTTTAAACTCTCAGCATAATTTTAAGACAGTTTAGTAGATTAATTTAGAATTCTCACATCCTCTGGTTGAATGGAAAAAACTAATTGCCACACTTAGAAGTAGCCTAAACCTGAAGGCAATGGAGGAAGGGAGGATGGAAAGAAACTTATCTTCTTTTTAAGTTTTTATTTATTTTACACACCAACCACTATATCACCTTCCTCCTCTCCTCTAGTTCTCTCCTCCACCTACTATCTACTGTCCCCCATCCACTCCTCAGAAAGAGTAAGGCCCGCAGGAAGAGTTAACAAAGCCTAACATATCAAGTTGAGGTAGGACCAAACTCTTCCCTCCAACATCAATGCTGAGAAAAGCATCCCACCATAGGGAAAGGGTTTCAAAAAGTCAGCTCATGCAACAGGGACAGAATCTGCTTCCACTGATAAGGATCCCACAAACAGACCGAGTTATACAACTGTCACCCATATGAAGAGGGCCTAATTTGGTCCCATTCAGGCTTCTCAGCATTGGGTCTAGAATCCATGAGCTGACAATCCTGGGTTGGCTGTATCTGGGAGTTTCCCTGTCATGATTTTGAATCCCTTTGTTAATATGATCCCTTCTTCCTCTCTTCTACTGGACCACAGAGCCCAGTGTTTGGCAATGGATCTTTACATCTGCTTCCATCAGTTAATGGGATGAAGGCTCCGTGATGACCATTAGGGTAGTCATCAATCTGATTACATGGGAAGGCCAGTCCAGGAACCCTCAGCACTGTTGCTTGGGACATCCTTATGGATTCCTGGAAGTTTACCTGGACCAGGTTTCTCCCTAAACCACAATGGTCCCCTCTGTCAAGATATCTCTTTCAGTGCTAAGAGTCCAAATTTTCCTCAGTGATGAGATGTTGGATATGACACACCTTTCTTTTTCCCCCTCTGGGCTGCAAGAACCTCCAGCCCAGAGTTTCTCTACACCCTTGCACTCATGATGAATAGTAAGAACCATGCAATTTAGGCAGAGAAAGGGTCACAGGAAGGAAGTTGAATTAATCAGAAAAGATAAGCAGGGCGTGCATGTCTTTATTGCCTGCACGGAGGAGGCAGTAGCTTGGGATGGAGCTTTGTGAGTTTGAGTACAATCCGGTTTTAAAATAAAAAAGTAAAGAAATGGAAGCCCTCTCACCCTGCCGAGGCACCATTAATATGAAATCCGAGTGGTCGTTCCAATCATTGAACTATGGAACATAGTTCAATTTCCATAAGACTGCTGATTTTTTGAAGGGCATAAGCCCGCCCCCAAGATGACGTTTGTGTACAGAGAGTTGCCAGAGAAACAAGATTTGGCTCTGGGGGTTGAACTGCGGTGGTTGAAGTCCTCACTGCTGCTCCTCTGCCATCCTCATAAAGAGCTAAATTTGATAGACAGTCAGGAGATTTGATCCTGGTTGTACAATTAATTCAGACTACAGACTTCTGAGATGTGTTCCCAGTCCAGTATTCCAGAAAAACCCGGAAAATATGGGATTTCACTTGTTCTTTGAAGATAAAGCCAGAAGATTGCTTCAATGAGTTCTAGAAAGAAAAGGCCTCATGTTGGTGAGCAGCATGTTGCTGAAGGAGATGACTTCATGAAGCTGATGCCAAGTAACAGGCGTGTCAGAAAGGGGACAAATAGTTCCTCAGGACAGAAGTCAGCCGAGACGACTAGTCTTAAGTCACATCTTCCAAGAAGACCACAGGCCATCCAGCCACAAAACGTCTCTCGGTGGAGAGAGGTCTCTCGGATGAGACAGCCTGCACAGTAGAGAAAAAGTCATCCCCTGAGAAGGTTGGCATGGCAGAGAAAAGATACACTGCTATGAACTCCTACGTGAGGGTTAAGACCCCCTTGGGTGAGATGCTTCTGCTAGGTGATGGCAGTTGCGATGAAGAAGAAACACCTGCTAAAGGGAAAAGAGCCTCTGCCAAAAAGCACCAGTCCAAGAATCAACTCTTTGGAATGAGGCATCGCGTTTCTGAGAAAAGTCACTTAGTCGAGAAGCCTCTCTCAGCTGAGAAAGACATTCTTACTCAGAGAGGTTGCCTTAACAAGAAAAGACTGCTTACAGAAAAAAGTTGTAGTACAGAGGAAGGTTGTTTGGCTGAGAGAGGTTCCGATGACGAGAGAGACCACCATGTTGAGAGACGTCAACCAGCAAGGAAAGGTCTTTCTACTAAGAAGAGTCCATCTCCTTAGAAAAGTTACTTGGATGGGAGAGGACACTCTATGGAAAACCATCACCCACAATAGAATAACTGCACAGCCAAGAAAATTAGCTGGGCAGAGAGGGATCGCCAGATAGAGGGAGACCGTTCTATGAATAGAGGACTCTCCACAGAGAAAGATCAACCTGTAGGGAGAGGTCGGCCTGACAAGAACTAGAAGAGAAGGGTTACTCAGCAAAACAGAGTCGATCTGCAGGGAGAGGGAGCTCCATCAAAAGCCACTGTGCAGAGAAGGTTCGCCGGATTTTCTTGGTAAAATTGTCATGGAGCAGATTCTTGGCAGGTAAAGGCAGCACTACTAAGAGAGGTCGCGGCATCCAAAGCTGCCCTGCAGTAGAGGGTCCCTCAGTGGACAGGGGTAAGACTGCAAAGAGACGACCTCCAACAGCAAAAGATCACTCCACAGGGAGAAGTCGTCGTGAGAAGAAAGTGGCCCTGGACTGGAAGGTTGCTCAGTCAAAAGAGTCAACTTGGCAAGGAGCTTATCCTTTGCAGAAGAAGATGTCCCTACAGGGGAGGTCACTTCATAAGAAGACCCCCTGCAGAGGAGGGTCGATTGTTGGAAAGGGGTTACACCTTGGAGAAAAGATCTTCCACAGGGAAAGAACACAGGACAAGGAGAAGTCGCCCCCAGAAGAAAAGAAGCCCTACAGAGGAGAGTCAGTCAGCAGATAGGGGACACTCTGCAGGGTAAAATCGCCCCACAGGAAGAGGTAATCTTCCAAAGAAAAGCTTCAGTGCAGAGAGTAGTTGCTCTATCAAAAAGGGTCACCCTGCAGAGAACGGCCTATCTTCCAAGATAATTCACTCTGCAGAGAAAGTTCACTCTGGGGAGAGAGGCCACCCTGCTAAGAAAAAGAGACAGCTCTCTGCCAAAAAAGGGAACACGGAGAAAAAAATTGTTCTGGGGAGTGTTGAGGTTCTGGACAGCAACACTGTTGAGGAAAGTAGCACAGGAGAAAATGCATGTTATGTGGAGAAAGTAATAACCCCGAGGAGAAAGGCTTTCTTGTAGAGAAACTCTCTTCAGGATACATGCCTATGGTGCCAGTGCCAGAGTACGTGAAAAATATTTCAGATGAGGAAAGTAACACAGGAGAGAATGGCTGCTCTGTGGAGGAAGGTCATCACTCCATGAAGCAAGGCTTTCATGTGGAGTAACCTTCTTCAGGATCCATGCCTACAGTGACAGTGCAAGAGTATATGAAAAATGCTCCAGAAAGCAGATTTGGCAGTGCAACCAGCCAAGTATCCCAGGTCCCTCATCAGAATGTGGCTGGGGCTGTCACCAATGGTCAGTGTATACAGGCAGTGAACCTGAGAATGGGAGTTGGATTGAAGTTGCCTCAAGAACTAAAAGCATGTCTTGTTGAAAACTGGGACTTGGTAAACAAGCAGAAGCAGTTTTTCCAACTCCCTGCTTAGAAGAATGTAGATCACATTCTCGCAAGCTATGTGATTTTCTTGAAGTCACAGGGAAATTCTGATAATACGGAATTTTCCATTGATGAATTTTTGTATGGAATTAGAGAGAATTTCAACAAGATGCTGGTCAACCAGCTGCTCTACCAGTTTGAAAAACCCCAGTATGCCGAAATCCTCCTTGCTTACCCAGATATTCCGATGTCTCAGATTTATGGGGCTGTACAACTCCTGAGATTATTTGTAAACATTGGGACTGCTTTGGCCCATTTGTCACTTAACAGGCACAGTCTTATGTCAGTGTCCAGCTATATGCATGGTTTCCTTAAGTACCTAGCAGAGAATTCCACTCCTCTGTTTGGTGCAAGCAATTACATAGTGGCCTCTGTTGCATATTGATTCAAAGCCTTGTGACGGTCTGCAGACCACTCTGTTATCACCTAGAACAGTAAACCTTTCTATCTTTGCTGACTTCATTTCATATTTGATGTTCTTGAAAACTATCCAGGTACAACAGGGATTAATATTTCTGGTTGCTTATTGTTCTGTTCAGAAATAAAAATATTAAATGTTCAAAACAAATAAATGTTCACTAAAAAAATTTTGTTACTCATTTGACAAAATTGCTCAAATGTTGGTGTTTCTATCTCTTCCACATCATGAGTTTTTACTAGGTGTTCATATTACATGATGAAATGCCCTTGTTCCTAGGGCCAAAAAAACAGGATAATGGATATACCCGAAAAACATGTATGCACATAATTAAAAATATGAAATCTTTTCATAAGGTAAAAATGATTGAAGATATAGCTAAACAGACCCTGGTTGACGCCTTGGTTTCAACAGAGAAAGGAGCAGAAAAAGAGGAGGGATTGAGGAGGAGTAAAAAGAAAAAGGGATATAACTAGAAAGGGAAGAGGGGTTGCTAGGTAGGGTAGGAAAATAGGGAGGATTGAGAGGAAGAGAGGGGATGAGAGAAATAGGTGGAAAAGAACAGTAGGGTAGGAAGAAAAATGAGAGGACATGGAGGAGGGGAAAGAGAAGAGCAGGGAGGATGAAGACGAGATAAGGGAGCAGAAAGCAGAGGAAAATAAGAGGAGGGAGAGAAGAAAAGGGAGGAAGAAGAAAAGACAAAGGGGAGAAGGAAGAGGACAGAATGAAGACAAAGAAAGAGGGAAGTAAAGAGAAGAAGGAGAGTAGGGAGAGGGCAGGATGAGTTGGAAGGGAAGGAGTAAAGGGAGGAGGAGGAAAGGAGAGGAGGGGTAGGATTAGAAGAGGAGGTGAAGAGATTAGGAAGAAATAGAGGGAAAAAAGGATAGGAAAAGTAGTGGTGGAGAAGTAAGGGGAAAAGAGGAACAGTAGAGTGAGGAAGGGAGGATAAGAAGATAGAAGAGCAGGAGAACGGGAGAGGTAAAAGAGTTGAGTGAGCAGAATGTTATAGAAGGAATAGGAGGAAGTGTAGAGGGAGGAGAAGGGGAGAGGAAGAGGAGAAGGTTAAAAAAGAGAGGGAGGAGAGGAGGGCAGAAGAAAAGGAGGAGGAAAGAAGTTGAGGGGGAGGAGTTGGGAAGAAAGAAGGAGAGAAAGGAAAATGATAGAGAAAGGGGTGGAGGAGAAGGAAATGGGGAAGCAAAGGAAAAGGTTGAAGAGTGGAGGAAGGAGGAAAAAAGAAAGAGGGAGGAGGAAAGAGGGAGGAGTGGTAGACAAGGAAAAGAAGAGAAGGTGGAAGTTGAGAAGGGGCAAGGGTGGAGGAGAAGAAAAGGAGGAGGAGCAAAAAGATTGGAAGAAGGAAGTGGAGGAGAATTTGGAGAAGAAGAGAGAGGGAAGAGGGAAGAAGAAAGAGGGGGAGGAGGAGGATAGGAAGAAGGAAAGGAAAGGAACAAAAAGAGGGGAAGGCAGAGGGAAAGGAGACGAACATAGAAAGAAAGTGGTGGAGAAGGAAAGGTGAGAATGTTAAAAGGAGAACAAGAAGGGGGAAGGAACAGGGAGACAGGGAGGAGAGGAAACAATAGCAGGAAGAGGAGAGGAGAATGGAACAAGGAAAAGAAAAGTGAGGCAAGAGAAAGCATACAAGGAAGAAGAGTATTGGAAAGGTTGGAAGGAGGAGGAGAAGAAGGGGAGAAAAGTAAGGAGAATGGTGAGGAAGAAGAGGGAAAGTGCTAGGTTCTTATTCTGGGTTTATCCAGGCTTGGTTAATGAGGAATAGGCTGAGCATGGGCAGAGTCAAAGCCAGATCCTGAGTGGTCATAAGGACAACAGGGGAAAAACACAGCCTGGAGGCTGTGTCAGTGGACAATTCATTCATTAGAAGGGGCCAAGGGAAATTTCTACCATAATAAGATTGGCCTGTTGTGTCCATGGGGTGATATGTTGTTGGTTGGGTTAAGAACATCCAGGGCACTTCATTTGTACACTCAGAGGCAACAGGGACCAGAGAAAGGAAACTTATAAATTCATAGGAAGTCCATTTTGGGCTGTTTTAGATGTCAGATAAGCAACAACAAATCCCTGTAAACTTGGAGACACATGAGCTTATCAGTTGGTATGTGCACTAGGGCATATACACTTGAAACATAACTGCTTGGGGTCTGCTGGCATCTTGGCAAGGGATGAGGGCAAACAAACTCTGGCTGCTCTCAGCATGTGGATATTCAGGGATTTAGGCATGCCTTGATCCCTTAGCTTCACACTAGCTCTGAAGGAAAGGATGAGAAAAGAAGGGGTAGATGAAGGAAGACAATAAGGGAGGAGGGTGAGGAGGATGAAAGTACAGAAGGCAAAGGAAAAGGGAAGAGAACAGAAGGGAAAAGAGAGTAGGAAGAAAAGGGAATGAAGGAGAAAGAAGGAAATGAGTAGGGTGAGGAGGAAGAGAGGACAGGTGGAGGGAAGAGGAAGAGGAAGGAAAGCAAGAGCCTAGGGAAGAGAAGAAGAGGGAAGGAGAAGTTGATGGAAGAAAATAGGAAGGGAATGAGGAGAGGGGAGGAAACAGGGAAGGAAAGGAAGGGAGAGGAAGATGAGATGGAAAGGTGAAAAGGGGAATGATGGTCAGGGGAGGAGAAAGTCTGTTTGCGCTTGTGTGTTTTGTGAGAGAGAATAGCAAGAGACACACACACACACACACACACACACACACACACACACACACACACACACACACACACACACACAGAGAGAGAGAGAGAGAGAGAGAGAGAGAGAGAGAGAGAGAGAGAGAGAACCACAGGTGAATGCTGTGAGCCTGCAATACCTGAACCATAGTTAAACAGGTTTGTGTCTTTCTACACTGTCAGATTTTTTGAATAAGACAAAATTCACTGTAGTTACATGTCAATTACAACAATTTGTCACATAATCATCCTGCCCTGGCAGCTAGGCTAAGGCAAATGAAGGTTAAGTATTTGAGACTTAATTACCAATATTAGTACATCACACAGCATAGTAAATATATCTATTTAGATGCATAAGTGTACAGAACAGAAACGACTTAAAGAAGCTGACCCAAATTCACAGGTTTTCAGAAATAGGCTCTCAAACAGTCTGTAGAGACAATGGACCAGATCAGTATCTGGAAGGAGTTGCTGCTGGGACTGCTGGAGTCAGAGGTTGAAAGTAAAGCTATTCCACTGTGAGATTGAAGGGCCCAGAATCTCATCCAGTACCCTGCTTCAGCAGCCATGATGGGGTGCATAAAAGAACCAGCCAGATGTAGTCCCTGACTCAGCAATATGTGCTGATCCTCTGACCTTACCCTAATCACTATGTTGCAACCTCCAGATACCCTCCTCATGTCAAGGATCCAATGAGAAGTTGTCTGGTAGGCTATCTATGTGATTTACTGATTATGGTGGAATGCTGTGCATAGAAAAACTGTCCTGGCTCCCTGACCTCTCATGAGCACTACTTCTCCTTAAGATCGCCATCACCCCAGGATCTCTCTGGGCCCGCAACAGCAGAGAGCAAACCTGCTTGCATAGAGTAGACCCGCCCAGAGAGCAAGGACTTCCATGAATGTGGAAATACCTCACTCTTCTTTTGCTCTCTGCCTCCCTGAACTCTCCTGAGCCCTACTCAAACCCCAAGGTCCCCATAACCCCAGGATCTTGCTGGGCCTGTGGCTGCATAGACTGGACCCTCCCAGACAGGAAAGACCTCCATGCGTCTGGAAATACCTCACTCTCCATTCCCCTTCTGTCTCCCTGACCTCTCCTGAGCCTTACACCTCCCCAAAGTACCCATCAGGCCAGGACCTCTCTTGGCTGGAGGCTGCAGAGAGTAGTCCTGCCTGCATAGAGTTGACCCGCCAAGACAAGAAGGACCTTTGTGAGTTTGGAAATACCTTACTCTTCCTTACCCCTCCACCTCCCTGACCTCTCCTGAGCCCTACTCCTCCCCAAGATCCCCATCAGCCCAGGATCTCTCTGGGCCTTTGGATACAGAGAGTGGACTTGCCTGCATAGAGTGGACCCACCCAGACAAGAAGGATTTCCATGAGTCTGGAAATACCTCACTCTTGCTTCTCACTCTGCCTCCCTGACCTCTCCTGAATCCTACTCCCCACCAAGGCCGCCATCACACCAGGATCCCTCTTGGCCTGAAGCTGCAGAGAACATTCCCGCCTGCATAGAGTAGACACACCCAGATAGGAAGGACCTCCTTGAGTCTGGTAATAACTCACTCTTCCTTCCCTATCTTCTGCCCCAAACTCTCCTGAGTGAGGAGCCTACCAGGAGAGGCAAGAATATCCATATCTTCAGCCATTGAAGTCTTGGCCCACACACTCCACCTGGTGACAAAAGAAAACAGAGAGAACCCACCTGCACCCAGTGGAATAAGGGATAGGAAGAAGGCAGAATAAAAACACACTCAACAGAAAGACCAATATGACACCATCAGAATCTAGGGACTCCAAACCAGCAAGATCTGAAAAGCACAACACAGAAGAAGAAGAAGAAGAAGAAGAAGAAGAAGAAGAAGAAGAAGAAGAAGAAGAAGAAGAAGAAGAAGAAGAAGAGACAGACGTAAAAACATACTTCATGAAGATGTTTGAGACCCTTGGAGAGAAAACATGAAAATCTCTTAAAGAAATAGAAAAAAAACATACAAATTCAAGAAATAAGTAATTCTCTTAAAGAACTCTAAAGAAAAAGTAAACAAGTGAAGGAAGCACTGGGAACAGTTCAAGGAAAGAAAGTTAAATACAAACAATAAAGAAAATACAGAATGAGGGGATTCTAGGAATACAAATGCTGGATAAACATTCAGGATCTATGGATGTGAGTATAACCAATAGAATACAAGAGATGGAAGACAGAATCTTGGTTGTTGAAGACTCACTGGAGGATACACAGTCATCGAAAAGGAAAATGTCAAGTCCAAAAAATCTCTAACACAAAATAACCAGGAAATATGGAACACCGTGAAAAGTCGAAATCTAAGAATAATAGGTATAGAAGAAGGTGAAGAAATACAGCTCAAAGGTACAGAAAACATATTCAACAGAGTCATAGAAGAAAACTTCCCCAACCTACAGAAGTTATGCCTATGAAAGTACAAGAAGCTTACAGAACAACAAATAGACTGCACCACAAAAAGAACTCCCCTTGAAACATAATAATCAAAGCAACAAACATACAGAATAAATAGAAAATATTAAGAGCAGCAAAAGAACAAGGTCAAGTAACATATAAAGGCAGACCTATCAGAATAACACCTGAATTCTCAATTGAAACATTGAAAGCCCGAAGGTCCTGGACAGATGTAATACAAACACCAAGGGAACATGCATGCCAACCCAGACTACTGTACCTAGCAAGGCTTTCAATCACTATAGATGGAGAAAACAAGATATTCCAAGACAAAACCAGATTTAAACAATACATATCCACAAATCCTGCAGTGCAGAAATTCCCAGAAGGAAACGCCAACCCGATGAAGATAACTACACTCACAAAAAAATAGGTAATAGATAATCCAAATATACCAAACAGTAAAAGAAACAGGAGAGTAACATCCAGACACAATGACACCACAACCAACAAATCCAAAACAAACAAGAACCAACAATCAATGGACATTATTATCCACCAATAACAATGGTTTTAACCTGCCTAACAAAAAGATACAGGTTAACAGAATAGATAGGAAGACAGAATCCAACCTTCTGCTGTATACAAGAAACTCAACTTCTGAGACAGGCGTTACTTCAGAGTAAAGGGGTGGGAAAAGATTTTCTAATCTAATGGACCCAAGAAACAAGCTGGTATAGCAATCCCGAATATCTAACAAAATAGACTTTAAACTAAAATAAATCAAAAGAGATGAAGAAGGGCATTTCATATCAATCACAGTAAAAATACATAAAGATGAAGTCTCAGTCCTAAACATCTATGCCCCAAATACAAATGTGCCCACATTTGTAAAAGAAACATTACTAAATCTCAAACCACACATAAAACCATACACACTTATAGTAGAAGACTTTCACCAAAAAACAGAACCACCAGACAGAAACATAACAAAGAAAAAGAAGATCTAACAGAAGCTATGACCCAACTGGGCTTAACAGATATCTGTAGAACAATCCATCCAAAGACAAAAGAATATACCTTGTTCTCAGTACCACCTTGAACCTTTACTAAAATTGACCACATACTTGACAACATAGCAAACATCCACACATACAAAAAAAATGAAAAAAACCCTGCATCTTATCAGACCACCATTCCTTAAGATTAGAATTCAACAGCAATACAAACTGCAGAAAACCTACAAATTCATAGAAATTGAATAACACCTAATTGCAACAATCCTGGGTCTAGGAAGAAATAAAAAGTGAAATTAAAGACTTTCTCCAATTTAAAGAGAATGCAGACACAACATACCCAATCTTATGGGACACTCTGAAAGCAGTGCTAAGAGGAACATTCATAGCACTAAGTGCCCACATGAAGAAACTGGAGAATTGCTAAAATAGAGAATGGACAGAACAACTGATAGCTTTAGAACAAAAAGAAGTAAACTCACTGAAGAATAATAGACGCCAGGAAATAATGAGATTGAGGGCTGAAATTAATAAAGTAGAAACTAGGAAAACATTACAAAGAATCAAAGAAACAAAGTGTTGGTTCTTTGAGAAGATCAACAAGATAGAAAAACTTCTATCCAAACTATCCAAAAGGCAGAGAGAGAGCATGCTAATTAACAAAATCAGAAATGAAATGGGGGATATAACAATGGACACAGAAGAAATCCAGAGAATCATCAGGTCATACTTTGAAAATCTGCACTCCACAAAATTCGAAAATCTAAAGGAAATGGATGATTTTCTGGATAGATATCACTTACCAAAATTAAACTAAGAAGAGATAAGCACTTTAAATCGACCTAAAATCCATAATGAAATAGAAGCACTCATCAAAAGCATCCCAACGGAAAAAAAGCTCAGGACCAGATGGATTCACTGCAGAACTCTACTAGAAATACAAACAAGAGTGAAAACCAATTCTCCTCAAATTATTCCACACAATAGAAGCAGAAGGGACATTGCCAAATGCTTTTTATGAGGCTACAGTCACTTTGATACCAAAGACACACAGAGACACACCAAAACAGAGAACTACAGACCAATATCTTTCATGAACATCGATGCAAAAATACTAAAAAAAAATGGTAAATCGAATCCAAGAACACAGGAAAAAAATCATCCACTATGATTAAGTAGGCTTCATCCCTGGGATGCAAGAATAGTTCAACATATTAATATCCATCAATGTAATCCACTATATAAACAAATGGAAAAAGAAAAACCAAATGATCATCTCACTAGATGCTGGAAAAGCCTTTGATAAAATCCAGCATCCCTTCATGATAAAGATCTTGGAGATAACAGGAATAAAAAGAATATAACTTAACATGATAAAAGGAAAATATACCAAACCAACAGCCAACATCAAACAAAAAGGAGAAACACCCAAAGTGATTCCTCTAAAATCAGGAACAAGACAAGGCTGTACACATCCTCAATATCTCTTCAGTATTGTACTTGAAGATCTAGCTAGAGCAATAAGACAAGAAAAAAGAGATCAGAGGAATACAAATTGGAAAGGAAGAAGTCAAACTTTCACTATTTGCAAATGATATGATGGTCTACATAAGTGACCGAAAAACTCTACCAGGGAACACCTACAACTGATAAACACCTTAAGAAAAATAGCAGGATACAAAAATAACTTCAAAAGTCAGTAGCCACACTATATTCAGATGATAAATGCAATGAGAAATAAGAGAAACATCACCCTTCAAAATATCTACAAGCAACATAATATACCTTGGGGTAACACTAACAAAAAAACCTGAAAGATCTGTACAGTAAGAACTTTGAGTCTTTAAAGAAAAAAATTAAAGAATATACGAGAAAATGGAAAGATCTCCCATGCTCTTGGATAGGTAGAATCAACATAGTAAAAATGGCAATCTTGTCCACAGTAATCTACAGATTCAATTAAATCCCCATCATAATCCCAACACAGTTCTTCAAATACCTTCAAAGAACAATGCTCAACTTTATATGGAAAAACAAAAGCCCCAGGATAGACAATACTACACTGTACAATAAGGGATCTTCTGGTGGCATCACATCCCTGACTTCAAGCTGTATTATAGTGCTACGGTTCTGAAAACAGCTTTGTATTGGCACAAAAATAGACAGACAAATGGAATTGAATTGGAAACCCTGATATTAACCTACACACCTACAAACACCTTATTTTGTCAAAGATGATAAATCTATACAATGGAAAAAAGACAGCATCTTCAACAAATGGTGCTGCAACAACTGGATTAGGACATGCAGAAGATTATAGAAGGGTCCATATCTGTCACCATGCAGAAAACCTAAGTGCAAATGGATCAAAAATCTCAATATAATGCCATCCACATAGAATCTTCTAGAAGAGAAAGTGGGAGATACCTGTGAATGAATTGGCACAGGAGACCACTCCCTGGACATTACAACAGTTATCACAGACATTGAGATCTGCAATTAATAAATGGGACCTCCTGAAACTGAGAAGCTTCTGTAAGGCAAAGGACACAGTCAGTAAGACAAAAAAGGGGCTCACAAAATGGGAACAGATCTTTATCAACCTCACATCTGACAGAGGGCTGATTTTCAAAATATACAATGAATTCAAGAAGCTAGCCGCCAAAACACCAAACAATGAAATTACAAAGTGGGGTACAGAATTAAACAGAGAATTCTCAATACAGGAATCTGAAACTGCTTAATGACGCTTAAGAAAGTGCTCAAAATCCTTAGCCATCAGAGAAATGCAACTCAAAACAACTCGTAGATACCATCTTATACCCGCCAGAATGTCTAAAATCAAATCACCAATGAAAATCTGTCGCGTCCACCCTTGACCAGCAAGAAAGACGCAACACCGAGGAACGTTCTTCTCACAGTTTATATGGGAACCATGCTTTACATGGAATGGCGGCCCCAGGTAGAGGAAGAAGGGGCCTGATATAGTCTACATTTACCAATCACCTAACCCTATGTGGCACGACAAGATAGGTTGTCTCCAAGCAGAATTAAGAGGATACATGGCCTTTACCAAATTAGGAGTTGTTTACCACAGAGAGCACTCGACTTCGGGCTGGCAGAAGGCGGAAACCGGCGCCATCTTTTGGGCGCGGTACTTTGCAGCTGCCAACAGTACCCCCATTTTGTTTTAATATTATAGGAGTAGCAGTATCTATCTGTTGTCAGATTTCAGTCATCTCTGTCTTAAGTTCATCCCCAGTGTCCCAATCTTACCCATCAAAGAGTCACTGTGTCACCCTCACAGGCTCATGTCTTAGGTCGAAGGAAACACATGTATGCTTATTCGCTCAGCCAGAGGGTAGGTGCCCGTCATTGAGCATGACTGATTCAGATACGCATCACTCACTCAGCAAGGTCAAGACAGACACCTATTTGTCTGTCAGCATGGATAACCATGCTTGAGGGGATTGTCCTGCTTCCACAGCAGCAAAGGCCTTTACCAACATGGCAGCTTGGGATTTTTGCGACTTCCTGATCCTGCATAGGCACCACAGGCAAACAAAAATGGCTAACAACATCATGGAAAGCATAATCCCTACCCCAGCCCATTCCTTAACTAAACTAAAGGCTTGCTTAAGAGTAGTTAAGAGGGTATTAACAGTGGGCAGGCTCAGGCATGTAGCATTCATGGCAACAATCTGTTGTGTTAAGGTATCTGTCAGGTTCTCGAACTGTTGACTCCAATTTCCCTGAAGGTAGGCACTCAGATGCCAACTCAAGTTGCTGTTCTCCGTGAAATTGTTGGCTATCCTTGAGGTGATACATAATGAAGAAAATGAATGAATGCATCCTATGGAAGTTAAGGATACTAAATCATCCACCTGTTCCTGCAACAGGTCCACTCTTTGGTTCACAGTTAGAATGCCAGCTTTTAAGTGGCCATCAGTAGATCTTAAGGTAGTTAATATTGTGGCTGTTTTTTCCACAATGTCATTGACTGTCTCAGCTGATTGGACCAGAGCAGCCATGGCAACGGCAGCAGTCATAGCTGCTGCTGCAGAAAGGGTTATAGCAGAAAAACCAATGCTGCAGTTATGCCAAAATCCCGTTTGGTTCTGATGATTTCCGTAATGGGAAATGTTCCTGTATCCACTTTAACCGGAATAGGAACATACATAGGAATCCTCATCACTACTGCTGAATCAGTAGTTCCATTCCAGCATTGACTAGCAATGCAATCAACAGCAGAGGAATTGCATGATACTATTTCCTTGGTGTTGTTGGTGGCATTGAATAACAGGAAGAAAAAGGGAGCCTTTAAACATACTGGGCTAGCTGGAACAGTGAAATTATCCAAAGTTTTATGTATTGATAGATTCTTAAGAGAAGGTCCCTTCTCATCCCTAGTACCAGAAACATTAAGAAGTCTTATGAAGAGATTCTGGAGAACCGTAAAAGGTTCAAGGGAAGTAAAAGCTCCATAGTCTTTGGAGAGTACCCATTGAAACCAAGGCCAGGTATTTTTACTCCCTGTTCCTTGGGAACCTCCCTGAGTTAGGTTATACTGGTACCTGCCAAGAGGGGGAGTAAATTCAAAAAAAGGAGCTATTTGTTTAAACAGGGCCTCCAATGAGGAGGATACCCTCGATTGGATGCACAATAAGGCAAGTCTTGTTGAGCAGTGGAGTTCTCTTGACTAAAGCGTGAATTTGAGGGTCGAAGGCCCACAATCAGCATGAGAAGTGTAGTGATATTTCCATCCTTGGTCCCATTTGTACCAGTGCCGGAGGCAGAACTAGCGCCTGTACTAATCTGGGACAGTACTTCGTTGAGCATAGCGCTCGAGATCTGGTTATGAATAAGGGCACAAGCCAATTTCCAACAGAACCATTTTTCATCCAAATGCATGGGTTAGAATTATTAATAAGGGAGAAGCATAATGCTGCATGGAGAGAAATGTTAGTGGCTGAATACTAGGCAGTGTCAGGGTGTAAATGTACACAAGGCAAACCCAATTTACAACTAGTAGAAAAGAAAACAGGCAAAACTTTAGATGCACTATGAACAGGCAAGGGAATTGGACATGCTTTTGCTGTGGCCCACAAGATTTTTTCTCTGGCCTGGATTAACCACGGTTTTTTAAAGGTCAGCAGCAGGATCAATATTGGAGGTTTCATCTTGTTTGTTGCAACACCTCGTTAGTCTCTCTGGAATCCACACCTGGTCTTGCTGATCCTGGGGAAAAACACAAACAGAACCTCTTGCCCATGCTAACACCATGTCTGGTCCCTGCCATAGACCTGTAAGGATATCTTTCCATCTTATGTAGCCCTTCTGAGCAGGTGCCTGAGTCTGGTGCCTATCGGAAGCAGAAAGGCCTTGAGAATCCAAATTTAAAAAAAATTCAGAGTAAAGAGAGCCAAGGATAGTTGTTCCTTTGGTGTGCTACCATGGCCTATTCCCCCTTTTTGTTTTAATAAACATTCTTTCAATGTGCGATGAGCTCTTTCAACTATTCCTTGTCCTTGGGGATTATAAGGTAGGCCATGGTTTACTTCCATCTGGTTACAGAAGGAGATAAAAGAGTGAGCTGTATAAGCAGGGCCATTGTCAGTCTTTAATTGCTGAGGTTTTCCCCAGGCAGACTAGGCCTCAAGGCAATGTCCAATGACATTGCGATCCTTTTCCCCACTCATAGTGGTGGCATGGATGATGCCTGAACATGTATCCACAGAAACATGGATATATTTAAGAGTTCCAAATCCTGAAAAATGGATTAAGTCCATTTGCCAAATCTTCAAGGGCAATAGCCCTCTGGGATTGACCCCCATGATACAGGGGTGCAAAAAGGTTATGCACTGTTGACAGTTCAATACTGTCTGTCTAGCCTCCACTCGGGATAGCTGAAAACTTTGCTGCAAAGTTTTTGCAGATACATGGAATTGTTTGTGAAGTTTCTGTGCCCGCTCCACAGGGGAAGCAAAAAATACATATTCCCCTCTAGTCCAGTGATCTACGATCTCATTGCCTTTTGATAGAGGTCCGGGCAAGTTGGTATGAGCTCTAATATGTTGTATAAAAAATTTCTGATCGCGATGCCTGATCAACTTTTGCAACTCCTGTAAGTTTGCAAACTGTACTATTAGGTTTGATAGGTCCTGCAACCTCCAGGGCTTTAATAGCATTCACAACATATGCCGAATCAGAAATTAGATTAAGGGGGAACGGCAATTCCTAAACACTTCAAGAACAATTTTACATTCAATAATTTGGGGGGAGCCAGGCTGATATTGTAATTTCACTGGATCCTGATGCTCTATCATATAGGCTCCACAGCCCGTCTTGGATCCATCAGTGAAAATGTTTGTGGCTCCAGCACTAGGAGCAGCTGCAGTCATTTTAGGAAAAATGACAGGATGTTCTTTAAAATATGACATTAGAGGGTGTTTTGGATAATGATTATCTATTTCTCCTGAAAACCCGCAGCGTAGAATGTCCCAATCATCCACAGTTCCACAAAGTATCTTAACTTGTTGAGCAGTATATGGGATTATGATCTTATTTGGTAGCCTCCCAAAATATTGAATGCATTGCTGTATCCCATTTTGAGCCAAGTCAGCTGCAGGATAGTATTCAGTAGTTTTTCCTGGGGAGGATTTAGAATAAATCCATAGTAACAGATCATCTTGCCACAGCAAAGCTGTAGGCTGGGAGAATGTTGGGAGCACACATAAAATAATATCCATATTTTCCATTAGCCATTTAAGGCTGGCATTTTGTAATTCTGTCTCCACTTTCTTCAAATCTTCTCTCGCTTCAGCGGTTAACTGCCTAGGTGAATCTAACGCTGAATCACCATTGAGAATATTATACAATGGTTTCAACTCATAATCAGGTAATTTTAAATAACACCTTATCCAATTTATATCTCCCAACAACTTCTGAAAATCATTAAGTGTTTTTAAATTATCTTTTTTAATCTCTATCTTTTGTGGAATAATTGTATGAGGGAGAATCTTAGGCCCTAGATAGTTAATAACAGTGTCATTTTGTACCTTTTCTGAGGTTATGACTAAATTATGCATCTCAAGCAATTTTACCAATTTTGTATATGCCTTATTGAGTGTTTTATCAACTTTGGCAGCCAATAAAATATCATCCATATAATGAACACATCTAATCTTTGCAAAGTCCACTCTCAAAGGAGCAATGGCCTCTGCAACAAACAACTGACATATGCCAACCCCTGTGGCAACACTATCCTTTCATACCTTAGATCAGGTTGTTCATGATTACAAGAGGGCATCGTAAATGCAAAGCACCCTGAATCCTTGGCACACAAAGGTATGGAAAACAAACAGTCTTTAATATGTATAGAGATGATAGGCCATGATGCAGGTAAAGAGGTTAAAAGTGGAAGACCACATTGTACAGGGCCCATAATTTGCATCTGCTGATTAATAGCTCTAAGATCATGGAGCAATCTCCATTTACCAGATTTTTTCTTAATGACAAAAATAGGAGTATTCCATGGAGATACAGAGGATTTTATATTCCCCAGATCCAGCTGCTCCTGCACTAGAGTCCTAGCAGCCTCCAGTTTTTCAGAGGAAAGTGGCCACTGAGGAACCCATACCGGCTCCTCTGTTTTCCAGGTAATAGGACTATCTCCCCCTGTGGCCACTAGGAAAAACCCAGACCTAAATTCTTTGGTCTCGGTTGTGGAATAATAGGACTCGTTCTACCCTGCAGATGTTTTCCGAGGCCTCGACCTGGGACGTATCCCATTCGTTTCATGATATCTTGTGATGTTTATGAGTATTCATTTGTGAGTTTGAAACCCATATCCTTTAACAAATCTCTTCCCCATAGTGAAATTGGTAAGTCTATCACATAAGGCTGCATGGTCCCTGAATGCTCTTCCTGATCTTTCCAAGGCAATTGTCTAGCACTAATATCAGGAGACTTAGCATATCCCAAACCTTGTAAAGTTTGAGAAGAGACCTGAATAAGCCAGCCAGAGGGCCAATCTTTGGTAGCTATGGTGCTCTTATCAGCTACAGAATCTAGTAAGCCTAGGATTTTCTTACCATTCACCATTAACTCAGCGGTCGGACATTGATCGAGGTCTAAAGCTAGAAAAGTTAAGTTCGATCCAGTGGAACCAAAGCCTCCCTCTCCTCTCTCTTTGGTTTGAGCTGGAAAATTGTCATGTAAACTCGGCAAAAGCAGTAGCTGTGCTATCCTGTCTCCAGGAGAAATGGCCGTAATCACTCTAGGAGATTCTACCATGATCTTTACTACACCCATGTAATCAGGATCTATAACTCTAAGATGTACTCATAGACCTTTCAAGGTTGCTGATGATCTTCCTATAAGCAGGCCTACTGTGCCAGGCTCAAGGGGTCCCTTAAAATCAGTGTCAACGAGCTGGATCCCCATTCTGGGAGTTAATACGAGTCTTGTGGTGGAGCGTAAGTCCAGCCCCACGGAGCCGGTAATGGCGCTCCTCAGTCTCTCGGATGTAGAAGAGAGGGCCAGTTTTCTGGATTCTGCTCCTGGTTCTGATCCTCCATGGCCCTATATATTTGTGGCCCTGGGTTCGTGGGCCCTGTCGTCCGATTTTTGGACAAGCTCCTCCATATCCCTGAACAAGAGGCTGTCCACTGATGTCTTTTACTTATCTACAATCCTTAGCCCAATGATTTCCTTTTCTACATCTAGGACATAAACCAGGTTGCTTAGGGCGCAGGGCAGAGTTATTGACTGTAGTATTTCCTCCTTCTGGCCATTGCTTTCTCAAATGCCCTTGCTTGCAGCATATAAACAAGCTCCTGAACTTCTGCCTTTCTTAGTTAATTGCATCACAGCAGCTGCTAGGCCAACTTTTGTCATTGGACCCCCTAACTCCCTACAGACCTTCATCCAGACATCAAGGCCTTTACCTTTATATGGAGTTATTGTAGCCCTGCACTCCTTTGTACATTGTTCGTAAATCAGCTGTTTGATCAAAGGCATAGCAGCATCTGGATCCCCAAACACTCATCCTGCAGATTCTACCATTCTTGCCACAAAGTCTGAAAAGCGTTCCATAGGACCTTGTAATGTCTTTGTAAGATTTCCACTGACCTCACCTTTGTTGGGCAGAGACCTCCAAGCCCTAATGGCTATTTGGTTAATCTGATCATACACTTGCGGGGGTTATCCTGTTTATTGCTGTGCAAAACGTCCTTGACCAAGAAGCAGGTCCACATTCCAGGCTGGATTACCAGCCGCACGGTTAGCCGCACCTTGATCATTGGCAAATTCAATTTGGAAAGCTCCCCAATCCAAATATTGTCCTGGTGATAAACAAGCTCTTACCAAATACTTCCAATCACTAGGTGTCATACAGAAGCAATTGAGTGCTTCTACCTGAGCAATTGTAAAAGCTGCCGTCACCCCATAGGTGCGTACTGACTCTGCCAGAGCTTTGACTATTTTAAAGTCAATCGGCTCATGATATCTCTGTTGGTTACCATCTGTAAAGACTGGTCGAGCAATCCAGAACTCAGTGCAAACAGTACGCCACACTTCCGGACAGAAGGTGGAGCAACCAGGAACTCCTACTTCCTCTTGTGAGCAGTAGGGGGGAGGAGCCATAGGGCGGTACCCTTGCTTTACAGTCGCCATTCTAGTGGGCTGTTTTCTGTTACTTTTAAGGAATGTTTTTCCATGAGCTCAATAATCTCTCCCTCCTCATCCTCCGTGAGGTCCTCATCCTCACATATATCCTGCTCTGATTCTGAATCCTCTCCTGGTTCTTTTAACTCCTTCCTCAACTCTCCTAGAGAAGGATAGACTCGCTTCTTATTCCCTTTCCCTTTTTCCTTTCCTCTCTCACTTTCTGACTGTTGTGATCTTTCTTACACTTACCTTGGGAACTTTCCGGCGCCACCCTGACTGTGAGAAGTTCTGATTCCCCATACAGGCCACCACTTGTCGAGTCCACCCTTGACCAGCAAGAAAGACGCAACACCGAGGAACCTTCTTCTCACAGTTTATTCGGGAACTTTGCTTTACATGGAATGGCGGCCCCGAGTAGAGGAAGACCAGGCCTGATATAGTCTACATCTACCAATCACCTAACCCTACATGGCACGCCAGGATATGTTGTCTCCAAGCAGAATTAAGAGGATAAATGGCCTTTACTAAATTAGGAGATGTTTACCACAGAGAACACTCGACGTCGGGCTGGCGGAAGGCGGAAACCAGCGCCATCTTTTGGGCGAGGTACTTTGCACCTCCCAACAACAATCTATGCTGGATAGGATGTGGGGAAGAATGTACACTCCTCCATTGATGGTGGGAGTCCAAACTTGTAAGACCACTTTGGAAATCAGCATGGCAGAAAAATGGGAATCAGTCTACCTCATGATCCAGCAATTCCTCTCTTGGGCATAAAGCCAAATAATGCACATTCATACAACAAGGACACATGTTAAATCATGTTTATAGAAGCAATGTTTGTAATAGCCAGAACCTGGAAACAATCTAGATGCACCTCAACTGAATAATGGATAGAGAAAATGTGGTACATTTATAAAGTTGAGTACTATTCAGCAGTAAAAAGCAATGGAATCTTGAAATTTGCAGGAAAATGGATGGTACTAGATGAAACCATCCTGACTGAGGTAACCCAGTCACAAAAAGACAAACATGGTATGTACTCACTCATATATGAAATTTAGACGTAGAGCAAAAGATTACCATCCTACAAACCTTTTCATCAAAGAATCTAGGATACAAGAAAGACTCTAAGTGAAAAATGCTTGGATGCCAGAGAATTGGAAGAAGCAGGATCACATGAGATATTTGTGAGCATGAGGGTAGGGGACAGATATTTGTGAGAATGAGAGGAGGAGTAGAGGAGAGGAGAAGAGAAAATGGAGGACAAGAAATGTTGAGTTGGAGGAAGAAAAGAGGAGAGCAGGATGAGAGATACCATATTACAGCGAGCCATTTTAGGTCCAAAGAGAGATCTGGGACTAGGGATATTGCCAGAGATCTACATGGATGACACAAACTGACTGTTTAGGCAATGGTCGAGAGGATAACCTAAATTGCCTTCCCCTATAATGAGACTGATGACTACTTTTTATGCCATCCTAGAACACTCATCCAATGGCTTATTTAAGCAGAGGCAAACATCCACAGTTATACACAGAACTGACCTCTGGAACCTAGTTGGAGAGGGAGGAATGAAGATCAAATGGGTCGGTTCCAGCCAGCTGACATGAACAAGGGGGAATATATGGACCCCAGACAGCTGTCAGGGAGTCCATCACAGGACTGAATCGAGAAGGCCTCTGCACTGTAGGAGGACCCTGGTAGTGGATTAGTATTTTCCATGTTGTAAGAAGGGACTTTGAGAGCCCATATCACATGAAGGGATGCACACTTGGCCTGGACACATGGGGGAGGGCCTAGGGCCTGTCCTGGATGATGTGGTGGAATTTGAGGAGTCCCTTCGAGGGCCCTATCCTTTCTATGGATTGGAGGGTAGATGGGGTGGGAGGCAGCTGAGGGGTTTTGGGTAAGTTTGGGGAGGAGGAAAGGGAGAAGTGATTGACATGTGAAGCAACCTTGTTCCTAATTTGAACAAAAAAACTTACAAAAATATTTTAAAAATTTTAAAAAGAACAGAAGAAAAAAACTGCCATGGGGGGGTCTCTATGCCCAAAAATCTTTCTGCAGCTGCAGCTGACCAATTAACTCAGGAAATGTTCCCCAAGACTAGAGGTGTGCCTTTCCCTAGACTATTGCTATGCAACTAGCAGAGCTCCAGAAACTCCCCTTCCTCTGCCCCAATATATTCTCTGCCTCACAGATCCTTGGGGTCTCTCCTATTCTGTGTTGCCTGTGCTACACCACTTCCACAGAATTGGGGCAGGGGCTTGAGAACTTAAATAAACACAAGACAGCAGGTCTATCTTGCAGGGAGAATGCTTTTTATTCCAACAAGAGTGGGGGCTTATATACCAGTGAGCAGGCATGGTGGAAAACTACCCAGGTCACAAGTTCAGTTTCCCAGGCCCATCAGGCAATCCTGAATGTGTGATATCAGGAAACAGGAACTTGCACTCAGGCTTTCAAGGAAAAAAGAAAACTGGATGTATTTGATAGGTAACCACCTAGTCACAAGCTGGTCAGCAGACATCTATGGCAGAAGGGCCCTACACTATTGCACCCACTCTGTCAGAGGGACAGAGGACCCAGGTTACCTCATAAATTAAAAAGACTCTGCTTTTGCATTGGATCTAGTCTCTTGGTGGTTTTGGGTTTCAAAATTTGGGCACAATATGAAAGGCCAAATTGAGGTATGATAGCAAGAAACAGTAGGTTCAGGTCCAGGTCCAGACATGTGAGTAGGTAGCTGAGTAGGACAGTCAGGGAGTCCTTGGTTCTTAATGCATATGGCAGATATTCGATGATAGTTTGGTGTGGAGACCATGCCAACACACTTTTGGGTGACCATCACTTTATGGGATCCAGGTAAAGATTTTACCCTTTTCTTGACTTGAAGTATCTAGTAAGTCCTTGGGCCTGGTTTCCCTTATAGGACCTTAATATGCCCATGTGCTATACAATTTCAAGTCATCCAATAAATGGAGTGCATCCTCTTCTATTCCCAGAAATAAATCATTATCAGTCTATGCTGGGTGGGTGGTAGCTGATAGATGGTGCAGCTTCTGGGTCTACTTCTTCCTCAAAGTGGAGTCAGCTGTTTGTAAAATGGAACCTCCTAGGGACCAGCCAAAAAGAAATATGTTTCATACACTACAAAGTGAGGCATAACCGGATCTCAACAGTAAGGACAAAAAAAAAAAAAAAACAAAGGCAATTGACCAGGTTGATAGAGTGGGGGGCAACCCTATTTGTCCCAATACTGAACTCCCATGGAAAAAAACCCTTGAAATTTCTTGAGTCTCACAAGAGATATTATTTGTCATAGCTAGGTCTGTAATGGGGGCATTGAGTACTAAGCTGTGGAAGTGGCCAGCATTGCCTCTCTAGCTGGTTCTTGGATTGATCAATGGTGCTTTGTTCCTTTTCCTCCTTATCTTCATCCTCCTAATCTTCTATGTCCTCTGCTTCATTTCCTTCCTGATCTTTTTTGTGGCCTTTGTGATGGCCTGTGAGTTGTTATTAAACTCTTTTATGACCTTCAGTGACAAGGTTGTCAGAGATGGTACCACACCCTACTTCTAGATATTGGCATAGAGGCAGTATTTGGACTGTACATTTCTAGGTATATCCAACAAGTAATTTTCATCAGAGTTTTTCATCTATTGTAACTTCCACTTGCTCTTACTGTCAGAGTTATGAATCACAGATAATACCCACTCTTATGCAATTTACCACCCCAATCCTCAGGCATTTTAGCATCAGCATCATAGCTGTGTTCAAGATTTGTCCAAACCTCAGGTCTGTGGGATAAACAGTCTTAGCCAGTCTTCCTAGTCTTTTTGCTTGGTAGCTTCTGAATGCTTTCTCTGTGGAAGGCTGCTCAGGAAGTCTTTCCCAATCATAATTGACACCATTTGGCAGTGTGAGTTTTCACTTCATATGTATTGTCTAGCTACACAGTTAGTTTGTACTTTATCATCATCTACATACCAAATAGCCATGTTGATCAACATGTTGTTGCCATGGTAGCTGAAGAGGATGTGTGTCTTCTTGGTTCTGTGGCCAAACACTACTGGCAAATTATAATGATGTATTCTGAGTCTCTGTACATGCCCATATAGGCCAGATTTGGGAAATAGCTTCATATAACTACTCCCAGCTTGTTTGAAGTCCACTCTTATTTCCTTGATCACTGTGGAACTTGCACAAACAAACAATGTGTTGGATAAAAATAATATTTATGCTTAGATTCCAGTAAGTTTCAAGTCTACTGACTTATAGTTTCTGTTGCTGTGATGAAACAACATGACCACAAAGGAAGTTGGGGAGGAAAGGGTATTTGGCTTACACTTTCATAATGCTGTTCACCATCATGGAAGCAGGACAGGAATACAAACAGGGCAAAAAACAGGAGGCAGGAGCTGATGGAGGGAGTACTGGTCTCCATGGAGGGGAGCATCTTACTGGGTTGCTTCCCCTGGTTTTCTCAGCCTGCTTCTTATGCAACCCAGGACCACCAGCCCAGTGATGGCATTATCCATCATGGGCTGGGCCCTCCCTCATTGATCAATAGTTGAGAAACTGCCTTGCATCTAATCTCATGGAGGCTTTCCTCAACTGAAACTCCTTCCATTCTGATGACTCTAGCTTGTGTCAAGATAATGCAAAACCAGGCACTATATCCACCTATCTCCAACTGGAACTGTTCCTTGAAGATGGTAGACTCAATTGCATGCAAGGAGACAAAGTAGTATCAAATCAGTGAGGCATCATAGTCACTGAGCTGGCAGTCAAAATTGGTGACACCACAGCTGTGAAAGACTGTGGGCCAGCAGTTCTGTAGCATAGACCTCAAAATGGCACCCTCAGATTTCCTGCAGGAAGCAGGTATTTTGGTATGAGAATTATAAATCTCTAGTCTAAAACTTCCAGTCTTTGATTATTGCATCTAGTCATCAATGTTATCATTGATTGTAACTAGATTTTTTTCCATTTGAATTTTGTTACCCAGACTTGCCTTTTATTTTCTCATTTGCCTAAGTTTTTTCTTGCCTTCAATGACTGTATTCTAATGTTACATTTGAATTTATTTAATAGTATCTCACTATATAATGATTATATCCCTAGTGTTTGCTTTATGGGTATATATATTCTTTAGGGGGTTTGGTACAGGGTTTCTCTGTGGCTTTGGAGGCTGTCTTGGAAATAGCTCTTGTAGGCCGGGCTGGTCTCAAACTCACAGAGATCTGCTTGCCTCTGCCTCCCGAGTACTGAGATTAAAGGCATATGCCACCACCACATGGCCATATATTCTTATAGCATTTTAAATTACATCATCTATTTATTGTAGGTGTGGGTGTCAGAAGACAACTTTCGAGAATTGGTTTTCTCCTTCCATTATATGAGTTCTGGGGACCTGAACACAGATGATTATGTTTGGCAGCAAGTGCCTCAACCTCAAGTTATATCAGAGCCCTAATTTACATAGTAGTGAAACTTCAATTTCTTCCTTGACACTTTCATATATGCATATAATACATCCTTACCACACTCATCACCCTGCCTTCTCATATCCCTCTCCCACCCATGCCAACATCACCTCCTCCGAATAAGTCTCCCTTCTCACTGCCTTGATTTTTGTTTTGTATTTGTTCTGTGACACTCTGAGTTCAACCAGGTTCACCTATATTGGCATAGCTATGGAAATATCGCTGGACCATTTGTAATTCACAGCAGCTACACTGAAGACAATGATCCCTATTCACCAATAGGCATCACCTGCTAGTATATATTTAGGGCTGGTCCAGCCTCCTTGACTACTGCTCCCACCCATGACTGAAGGCTGACATGTCCTGTGTTATGTAAGTCTCATGCAACTACAGCTTCTGTGAGTTCCTTAGTGCAAGCTTCAAGTTCGTGAGTGCATGGGTCATGTCCCATCCACAAGCAGCATTTCACAGTCCTTCTCCTTCTCTTTCAGATCTTACATTCTTCCATCCCTCTCTTCCAGGATCTTCCCTGAGTCATGAAGATAGTAATAAGGATACTGAATTAAGAGGGAGTATGTAGCAGTCACTTAATTCTTAGCACTATTAGCAGCCTCTGTATTATTTATCAGTCTTTGTATTATCACTGTTCACCACAAAAACAAGGTTCTCCGACCAAGGCAGAGAGAAGTACTAGTTTATGTATGTAAACTTTTGTGAGCCTATTTGGTAAACAAAATTAGTAGGTTCATTCTTAGGGCCTAGGACCTCCCAAACCATGTAACTTTGACCAGATATGCAGACCAGACCTCAAATACAATCTGAAAACTGTTGGTCACTCCCATAACAATCATGCTACTATTGGACCAGTGGTCATATCTTATTTGGCAGGTTGACATTACAGGAATATCAGCTGACTTGTCTTCTCCATATGACTATATAGCAAAGCTATCCAGCAGAAAGGAAGATTCTAGCTAAGTTCTAGCATGATTTCTCCATGCTCTGTAATCTAACTGTGTGATATCTTCAGTAATAAGAACTTACGATGGAGTTCTGGAGTTCTGGTAGGTAATCAGGTAACTAAGAGCAACCATTTCTATCTCATCAAACTTAATTTTAGATTTATAGTAACTTAATTCTAGAAAGCTATGGAAAATGTATTGTCTATTCCCATTTTGTTACTATTGTTTTTATGTATACTACATGTATAGATGTATTATAGTCACCAAGTAGATACAACTATTGTTATCAGACTAAATTCTAGGCTGTTTGTGGTCTGATAATCAATATTCAACAATATGGAGTTGGTAAAATGAAATCATGTTTTTTCAAGTACAGACAACATGGAAAATGTAGAGATGTCAACTGGCCCCAAATCTCCATTTTGGTAGATTCAGGGCAAACAAGCACAGACAGCTTTCTCAGGGATGTAAAGGAAGAGAAATGAGGTAGAGAACATACTGTTGCAATATGGGATGATTTTTGTCTTTCTTCGTTATTCAGATCATATATTGGAGCTCAGCCTCTGGTTGAGGCCATATAGTCTTTTAGAGATGCAGTACATTGATGCAAGTTCAACCTCAAAAAAATTCCCATGCATTGTGTCAGAGATAAAGGTGATTAATAAATGAGGAGCGGCATCACACATGCTGGTGTTATCTATACTTCATCAAATGTTCTATAAATACAGAAAAAGATTATTCAACAGTTATCATCTTAATCATTTATGTGCAGGTCCTCCAGAATTCAGAATTGTTGGCAAGATGGACATGGTCATTTCAAATGTTACAAATAACCTTGTAGAAGGGCAAATGCAGCTGAAGCAAAAGCAAACTTTGCCAAGTATAGCCCCCAAAGGATTTTTTCACTGCTACAATGGTATTTCATATACTATCATATATTTTAAAGGAGCTAGATGGAGAACAGAGAACAAATGTATAGTGTTTCTTCTGTGACACATCTTATTTGTTGTTTCAAGTTTTCTTCATTCATGCCAAGGATTCTAAATCATCATCTAGGGCTATATGGTTACTTCAGTACTGGTCTCATTGGCATACATATCATCTTTTTTATATATTGTAGGTATAACAACACAGTTGTATGCATATTGTAGACAGGGTTTGCTCCAGGGGAGACTGTCTAATAGAGTCACAAATGAACTATGACTGAAATGCAGATGAATGTTCTTGCTTATTTTACAATGTCAGAAAATACACAATAACAATAAAAGCACAAGTTTGAGTGGTTTAAATTTGTCAAATAATCCCTCTTTCTTTAGTAACAAGGTCAAGATAGGAATACGTTCTTTTATTCCTATTTTTCTTTTGTTTTTTTTTTTTTGAGACAGGGTTACTCTGTGAAACAACCATGGCTGACCTGGAACTTTCTCTGTACGCCAGACTGGCCACTAACTCACAGAGTTCCATTTGCCTCTCCCTCCCAAGTGCTGGGATTAAAGGTGTGTGCCACCGCCATGTGATTATTTTATTCCCCCCTTAGTTATTTTTGATTTATTTTTCTTTCATATATTAATCCAAACTGCATTTTCTCCTCCCTCCTCCCCTCCCAGTCTGGCAGGTAGTTCATAACTATGCAGAATCCATGATTGTCAGCTCATTCTTTGTGAAACCCAATAGGCCCAGCTTAGTTGAGTCTGTGGACTTCCTTCTGCAGGACTCCCCCAGATCCACCAAATGTTTGGCTGTGAGTCTCTGCATCTGTTTCTATCGGTTGTTGGATGAAGCCTTTGAATGTGCCAGTCTTACTAACTTTTGTAATATACACCACACCAAATCAATCCCTGTAAATATTTGGAGAAGAATAACAGAATGGTTAAAAATCCTTGAAGTGGCTACACCAGAATTTCAAGTAGTCACAGAAGTAATCCAATAGGGTGGGAGTAGGCATAGGAGGAAGAACTGTGGTTACAATACAAAATGAAATCAAAAAGTACAAAATGACAAAAGAAATATACAGAGTCTATATTGATAAGGAATCCAAACTTTATAGAGGGAAGAAACTGCTATTGTAGAGTCAGGACACAGTGGATTACATGGGTGAGAGAAAAACTAGAATTGAATCCATGTGCAGAGGTGAGAAATATATTACAGAGTTGAGTCCATCTGCAGAGGTGAAAGTGTAGGATTGGGTACAGGCATGGGAACAGGAGGTCCATACAGGTGAACAGAAAGACAGATAGGGATCTCATAAGTATGCTGTATCAACACTGAGGACCAAGTGGGGCTGAAGACCTAGGGATAATAGGGAGTTCTCCACCTCTTAGTCCTTGGTGCATTCCCAGGTTAATTTTTTGGTCAGTTTAATATACAATAGAGATATCTGGAGAAAGAAATCTCAGTTGAGAAATATAACTCCATTCAGATTACTGTAGACAAGTCTGTAGAGGATTTTCTTGATTAATGATGGGTGTAGGGAGGGCTCAGATCACTGTATGTGGTGCAAACCATGGGCAGGTGGTCCCGGATGGCATGAGAAAGTATACTAAGCAAGAGAGGAAGCCAGTAAAAAGTGTTCCTTCATGGATTTTAGTTTACTTCTTCCTTCTAGGTTCGTGCTTTGAGGTCCTGCTGTGACTGCTTTTGATGAGGGACTGTGGTTGGAGCTGTAAGCTGAAATAAACCTTTACCCATTTTCTTAGTTATTCTCTATTTCTCCTATAAAACACCTTGACCATGGCAATATATGAAATAAAGTATTTATTTGGGCCTATAATTTCAAAGGGTTAGAGTCCATGATAGAGGAGTGAAGGCATAACAGCAGGAACATTGAGAGCTCACATCTTCAAGCAAAATAGAAGATAGCAAGGGCACACGGGGAATGGTGCCAGTCTTTGGAAACCTCAAAGACTTCCCTAAGTGACACATGTCCTCCAACAAGGCCAAACCTAATAATTCCAAACAGTTCCCCTAAATGGGGACTGAGTTTTCCATGAGACTATGGGAGCCATTCTCATTCGAACCACCATACTTCCCCAAGTTGCTTTTGCCAATGCTATTTTATCACAGCAATATAAACTCTATCTAAGTCAAAGCACAAATCAGGTCAGTTGGGGTCATTGTCATCCACGTACTGGCTGATCACTTCTTCAGGAAATCACAGTAAGAATGATGCACATTTTCCTCAACTGAGTGTGTCCAATAAGTTACTGGACTTATTTCCCTAATATGATTTTGACATAAGAGTCTCAATTCACCCCAATACATTTACAGGGCGATACTATTTTTGCTCCTCAAAATAAGTCATTTATCAGTTTGTGCTGTGTAGGTGGGGACACATTGATAGATGGTATTGTTTATGTGTCTACCCAGGTGAGCAGTTGTCCTCTACCTTCAAAATGAACTAAAACAAAAGCAAGAAAACCTGATAGTATAATGGAATATTTAGGGCAAGTTACAGTCTGAACACCCAACGATTTTCAATATATGGAGAAATTAGAGCAGGTCTTGTTACAACAAATAACAATAGATAATAGTCGTCTCTTCAGTTGGGCTAGTTTAGAGCCCCCCAAACAAGATATGAATATTATGACAGTAGTTACTGCTAGTGAAATCAAATCAAACCAACTACAGCTTGGAAGCCTGAGGTCGATGTCAAGAATCTTCTATGGTTCTTCCATCCTTATCTGTTGAGGCAAGGTCTCTCAATTAAACCCAGAGATCACAGATACATTGATCTCACTAGCTATCTTGATGTAGCAGTACTCTAACTCTGCCTTTTAATCTGGGATTATAGGTGGGTTACCATGCCCATCCTGCATTTACAGGGTTTATGGGAATCCAAGCTCCATCCCTCTGGTTTGGGTAAGCAGTGTTTTGACTACTGAGCAATCTCTCTAGGCCTGAATTTGTTCTTCCTTCCATGTCTGCTCTAACTAAGCACTTGACTGCTTCACTACTATTTGTCTCTTCTCAATATTTCTTAGGAGCAAAGTAATGCAGTTGGACTTGAGCCAGGAAGGAACTGGAACACTCCCAATAAGACACATTAATTAACTGTTTTTAAAAGTAAGAGAAGAATTATGCATTCATATTATATATATATATATATATATATATATATATGCTTTTGCAAGTATTTGTTATTTCCTTTATTCCTGTGTGAATTTGGATTACGAGCCAATGTTATTTGTGTTCTACGAAAAGAACTTCTAGTATTTCTATTACGATGGGTTCTGATAGAAGAACATTGCATCTCTTTTTTGTCTGATAACGTTTTTTGTTTCACTTTTCTCTTTGTACTTTAGATTTACTGGATGTAGACTTTTCAATGGACTGCCAACCTCCCCCAACTTTTGGAGCAGTGTAACTGGTTCTCTAACTTGAACTCAGGGCTTCTTCCTTGTTATTGTTGGGTTCTTGTACTGGGTTTTTTCTTGTTTTCCTCTGTTAATGGCTGGGATATTCTAGTGAAGTCTAATCTATCATGGGAAGCTTCTGATACTGTTCCTCTGACGCAAAGCCGGGGCATGCCCCTCAAGTCCCTCTAAGGTGATAGAAATTTTACAAGCCCCTCTTCCTCTTTCCTTGAGTGCTTTTATCTGTTACATTACAGGGATAGCCAATCAATCGCTTTACTATTGCCAACCATGCCTTGAAGCTTAAGGTGTTAGATACAATCAAATATAAGGTATTTGGCCATAATTTGTATATTTGTTTGTTTCTTTCCTTTTGTTTGAGACAGGGTGTAGGGTAGCCTAGTCTGGCCTCAAACCACCATATAGCTAGGGACGCCCTTGTTTAACATCGAACATGTTATCCTCCTGTCCCCAATATTCGAAGTGCTGGGAGTATAGTGTTGCATCACCAAAAAGCTCAGGTTGAGGGGCTCATGAATGTTGTATCCCTAGCTGAGGAATGATTGACAATTGATGGTGCATGGGGGATATGGAGAGTCAGTTTTCTCCAGGGCATGGCCCCTGAGAAAGTACATATGCTCTGGTATATTGTCCTACACCTGTTGGACAGAAGATTTCTGGCTGTGCTTAGCATTATATAGTCAGTGCCCTTTAGCAGTCCCCATGTTCAATGACTCTATGATACCCATAAATGGTTTCCTGCTGACAAATAATTGTCAGCTCAGAATTCCTTTTATAGGTCAACTGAGAGGATTTAATTATTGGATGAGCTTCTATAAACATTTTAAGAACAATTGTTTTGGTATAGTTGTAGGCCAGGTTTCCTTTACCTCTTGTTTCTCAGTGATTAATATGTCCACAGGTCTCTTTCCAGACCAAGGAAGATTCTTATTTTGTAGAAATGGGTTAGCATACTCCATGCTGCCAGCCAATTGGACAGGGCTATGTGTCCTCACCGTCCTCCTCCCAGATATATACATTTACCCTGAGACAAATCTGTACCTATAGCAGCAGGGACTACCTCATCCCCAGATATAAGAGGACTGTTCCATTCATTCCCCTATTGGTAGGTCTATTGGTGTGGTGGGAGCTCTAGCCGCTGGCTCCACTGCCATGGATGTAGCGTTAAAGAAATATTCTCAACTGTTACAGCAACTTGCTGATGATGTACAGACTGTTTATAGACCCATCCAAGATCTACAAGATCAGGTAGACTCTAGCAGAGGTAGTCCTACAAAATAGGAGAGGTCTAGACTTACTTCAGTTAAGGGAGGAATTTTCTTGATATTACAGAAGAAATGCTGCTTTTATGTTAACAAATTGGGCATTGTTCGAGAACTAATCAAAAACTATCAAGAAGACCTTGAATAATCCCATAGAGAACAGTTCGACCAACATATTTGGAGTGGCTGGAGTGGATTGGTGCCCTATCTTCTTTCACTGTTAGAACCTTTGGTTTTCCTATTAATTCTTCTATCACTAGGACCTTTTGTCCTTACTAAATTGATGCCCTTCATTGAGAGTCAAATAGATGCTATCAAAATGCAGCCTATACAGGTGCACTATATATGCCTTGATTTGGTCAAAATGAGAGGCAGCTGTGATGAACTCTAAGCATAAGTCTTATGACCAAAGCATCTGCAAGATTACTGAGTTCATTCCTTCCTTGTTCAGCTGGGCAGGATATCCAATGATGGCAACGGAGGGAGGGCTGAGAGTGTTTGTTCGAGATGATATCCTAAGACAGGAATGGCCATCATGCAGTGCCATCTTTAATGACAAGTAGGATTGTCCATACTCTCTAACCCATGATTCCCACTGACCTAAGTCAGGCACTGTCCCCTCAAGGATATCCCAACCAATGGCTATCTAATTACATTAATGAAAAGGGGGACCTGCAGAGGAACCAGTAGGTAGATAGCATAATAATTGCCATCTTGTGTCTTCTATTACTATTTTAGGAAATAACACCCAATTAAGTTTTGGGCTCTTCACCTCTGCTTATCCTCTTGTAAAACATATGCCCACCTCTGCTGTCAGGAGGGCCCCAGCTGCACCCCTAACTCTGACTGGCTGATGGCCATCTTCCCTCACATATTGCTTTACTGGAAATAATACATAAAGGCAGACCTGTTAGAATTAATCAATGGTATTCCTCATGGACATTCTTTAAGCCAGAGAATCCAGGACAAATATGTTTTAGACTGTAAGACGCCACAGATGCCAGACTAGACTACTACAGCCAGCAAAACTTTAAATCACCACAGATAGAGAAAATAAGATATTTCATGATGAAGTCAAAATTAACGATACACATTTGGAAATCCAGCCCTAATACAGGAGGTGGAAGGAAATCTGCAACCAAAGAAGGTAAAACACAACCATGAAAATACAGGGAATAAATAATCTGAGAAGTAAAAGACAAAAAGAAAGGTAGCATGCATACACACACCACAAGCAATAACAACAAAAACAATCACCACCACAACCAACAACTAAACAAAGGAAGCAAGAGTTATGGGTCATGGATATTTCTGAATTCCAGTGGACTCAATTACCCAATACAAAGACACAGACTAACAGAATGGATGCAAAAACAGTGTCTATCCTTCTGGTGCATCAAAGAAACACTCCTCAACATGCTGGATAGACATCTCAGTGGGGTAAAAATATGGAAAAGATATTCCAAACAAATGAACCTAATAGGTAAAAATTGTTTAGCTATTTTTGACAATTAACAAAATAGATTTCAAAACCAAACTAATCAGAAGAGACAGGAAAGGACATTACATCCCCAGCCAAGGAAAAATTTACCAACAGAACTTTTCAAATCTTAAAATCTGTGCCCTCAATAGAAGCACACCAAAGTTTGTAAAAAGACACTTCTACAGCTTAAATCACATACTTTCCCTCATTCACTGATAGTGTGGAGACTTCAATACTCCACTCTGACCAACAGACAAGTCGTTCAAACAGAAACTAAACAGATAAATAATGGAGCTAACAGACAGAAAAAAAAATGGCCTTGAAAGAAATTTACAGAATGTATCATGCTAAGACACAAAATATAAATTATTCTCTGCACTATATGGAACACTCTCTAAAATTGACCTCTACTAAGACACAAAAAAAGTCCCAACAGGTACAGGAAAAGTGAAATGACACTCTACATCATATCAGACCACCATAGATTAAAGCTGGGTATCAACAACAGAAACAAGAAGAAAGATTACAAACATACCAAAACTGAATAACTCTGAAATTAATGAAAAAATTGGGTCATGAAAGATATGAAGTAAAAAAATAAAGTATTTTCCAAACTCATGGGCATCGAACACAGCCAGATACTGCCAAGGCCCCAGTAACAGTCTTGCCCCTATACATGAGAAAAGGACAGACATCAAAGTATTGGAACTCTTTGCATCTACAAGAAAGGAACCTTGGTCCCATACCCACCTGGAGAGGAAGAAATTCCTGCTACACCCAGTGGAAGAAAGGATGGGAAGGAGACAATATATAATCATGTTAAACAACAGAACAACAAATATGACACTACCGGAGAGTAAGGAATATACACCAGAAAGAACTGAACACTACAGTGCAGATGAAGGAGAAGAGAGTGACCTTAAAGACCTCTTCATAAAAATAATAGAGAGTTGTAGGGGAAGATGTAGCCACGCCTTCTTAGGGGCTGGCTACAGGGGTACCTGAGCAGGCTTGTGAGGGCGTGGTCAGAGTGAGTAGGGGGACTGCATTTTCGGTTTCGGTTTCACTTTGCATCTTGCTGTACAGACTACCACCGGCTGGCTGGTTCGCTCTGTAAGTAAGGCTTTTCCCTATTAAATACCCTTATATTTCTACCTGACTCCGTATTGGTAATTTCCTACTATATCTGGTGTCAGAAGTGGGATATTGGAAACCCACACCCCATTTGGGACAGGCTGTGGGTTCCATCGGGCCCACCGCCTAGGCCCGGAAAGCACCCTCTCTCCACAGGCGTTCCCAGCTAGCAGCTGACCCACGGCAGCTGAGCTGCTCAGAGCCATCCACCCAGTTTCTAGCTGCCTAGAGGTGAGTAAGTTTCAGCTTTCAGCAGAGGCTTCCCCTTGCCGCTGAATGGGAAAGCCAAAGCTGAAAAGCCGTATACTCTCTAAGATAAGCGCAGCTGCTTTTGTGACCTCTCTCCACTGCAGACCGACTGCTGCCAAACGCCTCGGAATAACTAAAGGCCTGTGCTACCTGCTGGTCAAATATATTTACTGCATCTGTAGTAGAAATCAGGTAAAATCATGGCGGAATATTTATCATTGGCTAAAATTGGTAATGTTTTTGCTTATTACGTGAATTCACTGTTTGAGGAGGATGCTAATTTGCCAATTATTGGCCTATATGCTGTCATGGCAGTTAGCTTACAGGTACAAATAGTATTACTAGCCAGAGGACTCAGGAACAGGGACAGAAATAACCTCACCACCTGCTTACAGGAAATAACAGCTTTACGCAATGAGGTTTTGGCAAACAGATTAGGTCAGACCACAATTGTGCAGCAAGTGGAACAGAAATTGGATGATAAGCTTGGCTCTGTGTCCAATACACTAAAGACAGAGCTGTCTGATGAGATACAGCGTATTTATGATAAGATAAACACAGAGAGATCCTCCATGTCTGAGGCCTTAGAGGCTAGGCTGTCAGAAGACCATGACCAGCTAAAGAATATCTGTAGCCAGCTAGAAACTCAGATAGGCAATGTTACTCATCAACTAGACACAACGATGCAAAATACCCAGCATAGGGTTGAAGAATTGGACAATGCCATTCAATCAGTTATTGAAGCATCCAAGGTAACAGATCAGAAATTTGAGTCTAGATTTGAATGTTTGGAAGATAATTTACAGTATAGGGCTGACAGATTACATAGGTCCATACGATCGATTGCTGAGGACTCAAAATCAGCAAATCATGACCTGGAATCTAGACTCCAATACCTAGAAGGCAGTTTCCATGCCATCCAGATGCTGTCTAAGGATAATCTATGAAAGACCTAGAAAAACGTGTAGATGAGCAGTTAGAGCAATTTACAGATTAACTAACGTGCTTGGAATCTTTTATGATTAAGGAGATTGAAACTTTTCAAAAGGATATCATTGCTAGGCTTAAAGATCAGTGGGATGCCTCCAATCCCAGGCACCTACTCCACCCAGGTATCGTGACTATTCTTCTAAGGTTGTTACTCGTACACCACTAGTGTACCCAGCTACCATGGTAAAAAAGCCAGCTTCTAAGAAACACCCTCATGGACGAATGGTTTATGAATGGCAACCTATACAGCCAAAGGATCTTAAGAATATTAAAGAATCAGTTGTCTCATATGGTCTCCATAGCCATTCATGGGCAACCTTTAACAGGGTGACACCCATAGATTGGGAACTATTGGTAACAGCTGTACTTGAGAATTCATGCCAAATCCAGTGGAAGGCATTGGTAAAGGAAGAGGCAAAGCTCCTTGAACGTCAGGGCATAAAGGAAGGTTTTGAAACGCCTCTAGATAAGCTTCTTGGTCAGGGTATTTATGCTGACCCACAGGTTCAGGCTGAATATGATGATGATATACTGTCTCTATGCAGGAAAGCAGCATTAAATGCCTGGGATAAGTTTCGTGAGCCAGGAGAACGTATAGAAGCTTATACCAGAATAGAACAGGGACCTACAGAACAGTTCCAGGACTTCTTACAAAGGTTAACTAGGGCAGTAGAATTACAGGTAACAGATCCAGAAACAAGACAATCAATTATATATACAATAGCTTATGAAAATACAAACCCTATATGCAAAAGAATACTTTTGCCTTTAAAGATCAGATCAGCACCGTTAGAAGAATGGGTTTTGTATACAGCCAACATTGACTATAATGTGCAAGATACTGGAGCTTGGGTAGGAGAAGCTATCTCCAAAGGTTTAAAACGGCAACAGGAAATTAAAAGTTCCAGAGGTGAGGATGTAAGGGCTTGGCAAGGAGAAGCACCTTACAGAGGTCAACATAGGTATCAAGAGGCTAGAGGTTACTGCTACTATGAACCAGAACCTTGGGGAGGAAGAGCCTTCCCCTGGAGACCACGAAGGCACCAGGAACCTAGATGTTTCAACTGTGGTAAAATGGGACACACTAAGAGAAATTGTAGACAAATGAATTCTAACAATGCCTCATATGGAAGGCCACTGCCTTCTGAATTGTGTAGAAGATGTGGTAAGGGCAGACAATGGACCAATGAATGTAGATCGACCAGGGACATACAAGGAAACCCCTTAAGGTCGGGAAACCCCGAGGGGGGACTCAAGAAGGCCCCCACATCAAGAAAGGTCAGGTCATTCCCAATAGCAGTGGAAGACAATCTCTCACAGGAACAATAGATAGTTCTTTGACTATTGTAAAAAAAGATATTGCTCTAGATGGTAGTTTGAATAGTGACAAAGCATCAAGTGTGAATGGACAAAATGAGAAACGCATATTTTGGCAAGCTTCTATTAATGATAAAAAGCCTCAGTTAAAAGTGAAAATTAATAATAAAGTTATTTCTGGCTTAGTGGACACTGGGGCGGATGTAACTATTATTACTCAAAAGTCTTGGCCTCAAAAATGGTCTCTTAGAGAGGCAAATGTACAATTTTTAGGAATTGGAACTCTATCTAGAGTTCGACAGAGTGTTAACTCAATGGTCTGCATTGGACCGGAAGGACATAAAGGGATACTGAAACCATACGTGGCAGATATAGCTATAAATCTCTGGGGTCGTGATCTCTTACAGCAATGGAATACTCAGATTAATATTCCTCCAGTGTCAGATACAAATTATGAAAAAGATCTGGTAAGACGCTATGGAAAACGGTTACCAACCATCCACGCTGTACAGAAACTAGGTACAAATGATGGACCTTCAGAGGAGCCAAAGGCCCTGCCATTGAAGTGGCTTACAGATGAACCAGTTTGGGTAGGACAATGGCCTATGACCTCTGAGAAGCTAGAGGCTTTAGAAAAGTTAGTACAGGAACAGCTAGATGCTGGACACATAGAGGAATCTACCAGTCCTTGGAATTCTCCTGTCTTTGTCATCAAAAAGAAGTCAGGTAAGTGGAGAATGCTGACAGACCTGAGAGCTATAAATAAGGTAATTCAACCAATGGGCTCTCTGCAACCTGGAATGCCATTACCTTCCTTAATACCTAAAGGATGGCCTATCATAGTCATTGATCTAAAAGACTGTTTTTTCACAATACCGTTACAGGAAAATGATAGAGAAAAATTTACATTTACTGTACCAACTCTTAATAATTCACAGCCAGTTAGGAGATATCAATGGAGGGTTTTGCCACAAGGAATGCTAAATAGCCCTACTTTGTGTCAACACTTTGTACAGCAACCTTTGGGAATATCGGAAGAAATTTCCACAATCTCTTGTTTATCATTACATGGATGATATTCTTTTATCAGATTCTAATAATAAAACTTTGGAACGTATGTTTGAAATGGTGAAGGAAGTTCTGCCTCGTTGGGGATTACAGATTGCACAAAAAAAGATACAAAGAGAAAATTCTATTAACTATTTAGGTTACAAGATAGACTTACAGAGAATCACACCTCAAAAGGTACAAATTAGGAGAGATCGGTATCAAACTCTTAATTCTCTTCAGAAATTATTAGGGGAAATTTCTCAATTACAGACAATTATTGGTGTAGAAGGACATGACTTAAAACATTTAAAACTGGCCCTTAAAGGTGATAAGGACCTAAACAGTCCTAGAATATTATCTGATGAGGCAGAAAAAGAGTTACAATGGGTAGAAAACAGAATATTGAATGCACATGTAGATTGGATAAACCTTAATTTAGACTGTGTTCTGGTTATCTTGCAATCCAGAGAATACCCTTCTAGAATTCTGATACAGAGGGAAGACACTATATTGGAATGGATATTTCTGCCACAAAAACAGAATAAAAAGTTAAAGACATATATAAAAAAGATTTCTGATTTGATTTTAAAGGGTAAATTAAGACTTCGCCAACTAACTGGAAAAGATCCAGCAGAAATTATAGTACCTTTAACTAATAAAGAAATTTCTTCCTTATGGAAAGATAATGAATATTGGCAAATAGCTCTTACTGACTTTTTGGGAACAATTAGCAACAACTATCCCAAAACTGACAGAATTAAATTCATAAAAAAGACAGTCTGGATTCTTCCACGTATTGTAAGACAAACTCCCATTTCTGGAGTTCTTACCTTCTACACTGATGCCAACAAATCAGGTAAGGCAGGTTATAAAGCAGGTGAGGTAAGTAAAGTAGTTCAAAGTCCATATACATCTGTACAGAAGGCAGAATTATATGCAATTCTCATGGTACTTAAGGATTTTACAGAACCTCTTAATATAGTTACTGATTCTCAGTATGCAGAGAGAGTCGTGTTACATATTGAGACTACAGAATTTGTTCCTGATAATACAGAATTAACTTCTCTGTTTTTACAATTACAGGAAACTATCAGAAACAGAAGTAATCCTATGTATATTACACATATCAGATCCCATACGGGTCTGCCTGGCCCACTAGCACAAGGCAATGATGAGATTGATCGTTTATTAATTGGAAGTGTGCTAGAAGCCTCAGAATTTCATAAGAAACATCATGTAAATAGGAAAGGTTTAAAAAAGGACTTCTCTGTCACTTGGCAACAAGCCAAGGAGATAGTAAAAAACTGTCCTACTTGTTCCTTTTATAATCAAACTCCAATGCCAGCAGGTTGTAATCCTAAGGCTTTTCCCTATTAAATACCCTTATATTTCTACCTGACTCCGTATTGGTAATTTCCTACTATAGAGAGTCTCAAAGAGGATATGAGAAAATCCCTTAAAAAATGGAAGAAAAAACAAACCCCAAAATAGGAGATATCAACAAATCTTTCAAGGTAACAGTTCAAGACCTAAAAACTGAAATAGAGAAAATAAAGAAAGCACAATCTAAGGGAATTCTGGAAATAGAAAAGCTGGGTAAACAATCAGGAACTACAGATTCAAGCATGACCAACAGAATATAAGAGAGGGAAGAGAGAATCTCAGGAGTTGAAGATACACTAGGAGAAATAGACTCATCAAGCAAAGAAACTCTTAAGTCCAACATATCCTTAACACAAATTATCCAGGAAATATAGGCCACCATAAAAAGACCAAACTTAAGGATAATAGGTATAGAAGAAAGTCAAGAAACACAACTCAAAGCTGCAGAAAACATATTCCACAAAATCATAGAAGAAAACTTTCCCAACATAAAGAAAGACATGCCAATGAAAGTACAAGAAACCTATAGAACACCAGAAAGACTGGACCAAAAAAAGGACTCCTTGCCACATAATAATCAAAACCCCAAACATACAAATTAAAGAGAAAATATAAAGAGCAGCAAAGGAAAAACATCAAGTAACATATAAAGACAAACCTATCAGAATTACACCTGACTTTTCCATGGAAACTCTGAAAGCCAGAACGTCCTGGATAGATATTCTACCTACACTAAGAGACCAAAGATACAATCCCAGAAGTCAAACATTTACTATTTGAAGATGATATGATAGTCTACCGAAGTGACCCTAAAAATTCTACCAGGGAACTCCTACAGCTGAAAAACACCTTCAGGAAAAGTGACAGGATATGAGATTAACTAAAAAAAAAAATCAGTACCCTTTTATATACAGATGATACATACTTGGAGGAAGAAATCAGAAAAATATCACCTTAACCATTACCACAAACAACTTGGGTAATACTAATAATAATGCCTTGGGGTAATACTTACCAAAAAAGTGAAAGACTCATACCAAAGGAATTTTGAATCTCTAAAGAATGAAATTAAATAAGATAGCAGAAAATGGAAGGAACTCCCATGTTCTTGGATAGATAGGATCAACATATTAAAAATGACATTCCTGCCAAAAGCAATCTACACATTCAATGCAATCCCCATCAAAATCCCAGCACATTTTTTTACAGACCTTGAAATAACAATTCTCAAACGTCTGCCTACCATCTCTGGGATCTCCTGAACTGGGGTCTGCAGGCATATTAAATCGAACCCTGAGGACCATGCGGCCCTGACTTTTCTGAGATTTCTGGGCTACTCCTGCCCCAGGCAGTGGAGATTGCAGATTGTAGTGTGCAGAGTGCAAAGTGCAGATGTGAGCTGCTTTAGTCCCTGCTTTGGGCCTAATTTCCACCGGCCCACTCTGAGAACTCCTGCCCCAGAGTCTGCAGGCAAAATGACTTGGCCTCTGTGGACCAAGCATCCCAGAGTCTACTGACATGTCTGTACTAGTCCTGCTCTGACCCACTTGGAGATCAAGTGCCTCAGAACCCACCAGAGTATCAGAGACAATTGCACCCACCGGAAGAAAACCTTGGACCCATACACACTAGGAAAGGAAGAGACACCACCTTCCCCCACTGGAAGAAGAGACAATATGAGAACAGATCCAACAACAGGAAAACAAATATGACAACACCAGTGTCTAGGGACTCTACAGCAGCAAGACCTGTACATCCCAACACACAAGAAGCAGAAGAGAGCAACCTTAAAAACAACTTCATGCAGATGATAGAGACCCTAAGAGAGGAAATCAGAAAATCCTTCAACGTAGTGGAAGGAAAAGACAAACCAAAAGATGCAAGAAATCAAGGAAAGCCAAGGAAATATAACTAAACAGCAGAAAGAAACAGTTCAGGATATGAAAACTGAAGTAGAGAAAATAAAGAAAACACAAACAGAGGGAATGCTGGAAGTGGAAAAGCTGAGCAAACAATCAGGAACCACAGATGCAAGCATAACCAACAGGATACTAGAGATGGAAGACAGAGTATCAGACACTGAAGATAAACTAGAGGAAATAAATTCATCAAGCAAAGAAAATCTCAAGTCCAACAAACCCTTAACACAAAATATCCAGGACATATAGGACACTGTGAAAAGAACAAACTTAAGGACAATAGGTATAGAACAATGTGAAGAAACCCAACTCAATGGTGCAGAAAACATATTCAACAAAATCATAAAAGAAAACATTCCAATACTAAAGAAAGACATGCCAATGAAAGTATAAGAAGACTACAGAACACCAAATAGAGCGGACAGAAAAGAAAGTCCCATTGTCACTTAATAATCAAAACACCAAATGCACAGAATAAAGAAAGAATATTAAGCGCAGCAAAGGAAGAATGCCAAGTAACATATAAGGAAGACCTTTCAGAATTACACATGACATCTCAATGGAAACTTTGAAAGTCAGAAGGTCCTGGATATATGTCCAACAAACCATAAGGGAATATGGATACCATACCCAACAAACCTTTCAATCACTGTAAATGCAGAAAACAAGATTTTCCGCAACAAAACCAGATTTAAACAATATGTAACCACTAATCCAGCCCTAAAGAAAATGCTGGAAGGAAAACTCCACCCCAAGGAAATTAACTACACTCACAAACACATAGGCAATAGATAATCCCACTTTACAAAAACTCAAAAGAAAAAGCAGGGTAAATCCACATAAAAATCTACTACCCACAACAAATCAAAAACAAACAAGAATAACCACTCAGTGGACCTTAATTTCTCTCAATATTAATGGCCTTAACTTGCCTATGAAAAGACACAGGCTAACAGATTGGATACAAAGACAGAATACATCCCTCTGCTGCATACAAGAAACACACCTCGAATTCAAAGACAGACTTCACTTCAGAGTAAAGGGTTTGGATTAGATATTCCAATCAAATGGACCCAAGAAATGAGCAGGGGTAGCTATCCTAGAATCTAACAAGTTAGACATCAAACTAAAATCAATAATAAGGGATGAAGACTGCCATTTCATATTCAACACAGGAAAATCCATTGGAAAGAAATCTCAATTCTAAACATCGATGAACCAAAACAGGCAACAACATTCATAAAAGAAACATTATTAAAACTCAAATCACAAACAAGACCTCACACAGTGACAGTGGGAGACTTCAACACACCACTCTCACCATGGACAGGACCACCAGACAGAAACTTCACAAAGAGACAAAGGAAATAACAGAAGTTATTATACAATCGGGATTAACAAATATCTATAGAACTTTCCATTCATACATAAAAGAATATACCTTCTTTTCAGCATCTCATGGAACCTTCTCTAAAATCGACTTTATACTCGGCAACATAGCAAATCTCAAAAGATACAAATAAATTGGAATACCCCACGTGTCTTATCAAACACCATGCCTAAAAGTCAGAATTCAAACACAGCACAAATTGCAGATAACCTGTCAAATCATGGAAATTGAATAAGATGCAATTGCCCTATTCCTGAGTCAAGGAAGAAATTAAGAAAGAAATTAAAGACTACCTAGAATTCAATGAAACTGGAGAGATAACATACCCAAAATTTTGGTGCACTTTGAAAGAAGTACTAAGAGGAAAGTTTGTAGCTCTAAGTGCTCACATGAAAAAACTAGAGAATTGTCACACTAGAGAGTTGACGTCACAGATAAAAGCTTTAGAACAAATGGAAGCAAATTCACCGCAGATGAGTAGACACCAGGAAATAATCAAACTGAGGGCAAAAATCAATAAAGTGGAAACAAAAACATAAATTCAAAGAATCAATATTACAAAGAGTTGGTTTCGAGAAAATCAACAAGATAGATAAAACTTTATCCAAACTAACCAAAAGACAGAAATAGAACATGCAAATAAACAAAATCAGTAATGAAAATGGGGACATAACAACGGCCACTGAGGAAATCCAAAGATTCTTCAGGTCATACTTTGAAAACCTGTACTCCACGAAATTTGAAAATTTAAGGAAATGGACAATTTTCTGGACAGATATCACTTACCAAATTTGAGTCAAGAATGGATAAGCAACTTAAACAAACCAATAACCTCTAAGGAAATAGAAGCATTTGTCAGATGTCTCCCAAACAAACAAACAAACAAACCAACAAACAAACAAACAAAAAGCCCAGGTACAGATGGCTTCAGTGCAAATTTCTACCAGACATTCGAAGAAGAGCTAATACCAATACTTCTCAAATTGTTCCTCACAAGAGAAGCAGAAGGTTCATAGCCAAAGTCTTTTTATGAGACTCCAATTACCTTGGTACCCAAGCCACACAAAGTCAAAACAAAGAAAGAGGACTGCAGACCCATATCCCTCATGAACATAGATACAAAAATACTGGGAAAACTCAATAAAATCCAAGAACATATCAGAAAAATCATCCACCATGATCAAGTAAGCTTTATCCCCGGGATGCAGAGTTGTTTCAACATTTGAAAATCTATCAATGTAATCCACCATATGAACGAACTGAATGAGGAAAACCACATGATAATCTCACTAGATGTTGAAAAATCCTTTGACAAAATCCAGCATCCCTACATGATAAAGGTCCTGGAGAGATCAGGAATAACAGGAACATACATGAACATAATAAAAACCATACACAGTAAGCCAACAGCCAACATCAAAGTAAATGGAGAGAAACTCAAAGCTATTCCACTAGAATCAGGAACAAGACCTTGCCGTCCACCCTCTGCATACATCTTCAAAATTGTCATTGAAGTTCTAACTAGAACAATTAGATAACAAAGGAGATCAAGGGACTAGAAATTGGAAAGGAACAGGTCAAGCTTTCACTGTTTGCAGATGATGGTAGTCTACCTAAGTGACCAAAACCTCTACCAGGAAACTCCTACACCCCATACACACTTTCAGCAAAGTGGCAGGATACAAGATTATCTAAAAAATCAGTAGCCCTACTATATATACAGTTGATAAATGGGCTGAGAAAGAAATCAGAGAAACATCACCCTTTACAATTGCCACACACAACACAAAATAGCTTGGGGTAATGCTGCCAAAAAGTGAAAGACCTGCACCGTAAGAATTTGAGTCTTTCACGAAAGAAATTAAAGAAGATATCAGAAAGTGGAGGATCTGGCATTTATTCATTCTCCTGAAGTTCGTTCTCTTAATTTCATTGAGCTGTTTTGCTGTGTCTCTCTCAACCCCCTGAATTCCTTTTTGATGTTAATGATTATCCTCTTACATTCTCAGCCCCAGGTTTCATTTAGGCAGGTAACATTGGCTAACATTTCTACAGGACTGGCACGTTTTCAAGGGCAAATAGGGGCTTGTTATTTCATACTGTTTGAAGATTTTCAATGAAATCTGGGCATGTGGGCTTCTGATATGGACAGAAGAAATTGGGGGCAGAAGGATTAGGTGAAGGTAGGTTGATCCTAGAGGTTGGAAATGGGAGCAGGTGGAATGAATTTAGGTTGATAGTGGTTACTGGGTTAGTCTGCATGGTATTATTTCTGACCCCAAATGGAGTAGTTGTAGATCTGTTTGTGTGCAGATTTTGGACATAGCATGCTAGAAGACTTTATTTAGGGGCAGAGCAGTTTTTGGTAGAAGCGTAGAAAATGGTTGTAGCTCAGGTGTTTGTGGACACACTAGTCAAGACACTGGATGTGGGCCTTGGATCAGATCATCTTGGTTTAAAAGGGTCTGTGCATGGAAGGATCAGGCAGAGTCACTGGCTTAGATCCTGGAGAAAGGTATACAAATCTCTTGTTTTATTTTATGTTATTTTTAACTTTTATCATCACAGAGTTTATGTTGATATCTAATGAACAGGCTTTTAAAATATTAACCTGTTTAATTTTATGTTGATGTGTGTGCATGCCTGAGTGAGTTGACAGTGTGCTGTGGTGCACTGTACTGTTCAAATGTGTATGCAGTGTCCTGCAAAATCATAAGAGGGATCTGATCCCCTGTATCTGGAGTTACAGAAAGTTGTGAGCTGTCAACTGGGTGTTGAGAAACAAAACCAGGTGTTCTGTAAGAGCATTAAGTGCTCTTAACAGCTGAGCCATCACTCCAGTGTCTGTGATTTATTGCAGCAACCAGAAAAATTGAAGGTGACTCTATGGGCCTGTGAAAATTATGTCACACTCTGTTATTTTAGTAAATATTCATGACTTTAGCCAAACTAGTTGTCAGGATATAGATTAAAACCACACAGTGCTTTCATTCAAATGGTGAGTGAATCAACAACTCTGTCTCTGCATAATGTGTGAGCTTCAGTTGGTCGCAAAATTCTGGGAATCTGAGTCGTAGTAGACACCACATTATGAATGGTAACAATACATAAGGGAAGATAAAGTGGCAGAAAATCAATGAGTGAAATGGGGATAGGGCTTTGTGATAGTCCACCAGCATCTCCTGTACTCTGCCTGCCCCAAGACACTTCTCTCTCATCTTGTAACAGCAGGGTATGGAAAACCAAAGCAGCATCAACCAACCCAAACAGCAACTGGTCAACTTGGTGGCAATATGTTACAGAAGAAAATGAGACTTCCTTAATTAGGAAGACACTTAGGAGGTCTACAAGACATGCTAGATCATGGGGGATACTCTTTAACATTATTGGCATAAATATAATTATCAGAGAGAAACCTGGTTCCAGGTCTTGGGTCTTTTATACAAAGAGAGGTATGGAAGATTTTTTTGATAAGTTTAGCAGTTCCTTTTTAATAAACTAATAATTTAATTATTAATTCTAAGAGTGTCCCCAAATTGGACCACTCATGGAATAGAGAGACTGTGGGGTATTGGAGATGGAGAGCAACAGCACGGGGGTCATTTATTTAGATGAAAGACTACACAGGAGAATTTTGATTAATGTTGTGTCGACATGAGGGAAAGCTATTTTTTCACTAGCTATTTTTTCACTAGATCCTGGAGTAGGCAGCACCTGGAGTTTAGATGGGAGTATTCAGTGGCCACACCCACTTTATGAAGTACACCCTGGAGTAGCAAACCCCATTCTGACCTCACCCATTTTTCTGAGCATTTGCTGGGCACTGACTGCTCTGGTTAAGTTTACCTGGAGGGTCAGGAGGATCAAGGCAGGTGGTCTCTTCCTGGAGGAACCCTGCTTCTTTACTCCACATCTCAGGTAGGTTTCCTGTGAGATACTGCCCCGCGCGATATTCTCGCCGGCAAGAATCACACAGGACACTCGGATCCTTCTGCAGGAAAGCTTTAATGCATCTTGAGAGAGGAGAGCATAAGCTTACCAGAGCGGAGACCCCGAGCCAAGAATCCCGTCCCCTAATAAAGGCTGGCAGCCCTGCCTGGGACGTGTCACCCTATGAATGGCTTCAGCTCCTCAGGCCATATGAGCCACGGGTTAGGCAGAGATCAAGGAAATGGAAAATTACCCAGCGCCTGCGAAATAATTTACATTCAGTGCCTGCAGGCACCATCATTGTAATGGAGAATGCAGGGACGGCTCCCTACAAGATACTATCTGAACAAGTTTAACATGGGTGGGTAAAGTGTCAGGAGTCTATATGGTCCAAGCCAAGTTCTTGTACCATTCAGGTTTGTTCAGAGATATGCAATTCTTAGAAATGTGCTCTGATCTGAAACCTCATTGGGTAATTCCCCCCATGGAGCTCAGAAAGTGCACTCATCTTATGTCTGAATGACTCCTGAGCAACTATTTCTGAGGGAAACAGTACTCTTGTAACCTACACAGAAATCAAAATCACCATGTGATTTTTTTCCTCCATCAGCAGTAATGCCACATAGCCTCTGTCAGAGGGCCTACTTTACTACCCTCTCTGGGAAAAAGCCAAAATCCCCAGAAATGAAGAGATCCCTCTCAAGATTCCTCACTAAAGTATCCCCAATGACTTCATTTTGGAAGCCCCAGATTGGTGCATCTTAAAATACCCCATGTTCCTACAGGTAGAATGAGTCCTATAGGCTTGGAGATGCCAGCTTTCTTCACTCAAGTACGTCCAAAATTATCACAGTGACAGTCCACTATTACTAAAAGCAGGAAATTCACATCTGTAATTACTAAAACAGCAGTCCATGTCTTTTCTTTGCGGCAGTCATGCACAGCCCTTCCTCTGATTACTGAAAATCACCAGTCAGGAGACTTCAATGTATGTGGCACTTATCTCACCCCATTTGTCTCAGAGCTCATTCCCGCATATACAAAATTAGAACCACACATGAAGCAGGATGCTGTAGCACAAGAATGTACTCTAAGATACTTTGGAAGCTCAGGAAAGCAGACAACTCTAGAACAAATTTTCAGGGTCAAATTTTGGGAGATAGCAAGTGACAATGGTCTCAAACAAAAACAGGAAGCCACAACTACATTGATAAATCCAGCTACCAGAGAACAACTATAAAAAGCACACTTTACGGTAAACTGAAAGTTTTAAAGTTTTGAAATTTGTAATTTATAATATATTCAAATTATAAATGTATTCTCATCCTCTTCTTCCCCCTCCCATATTGTCCATATCCAATCCTGCTCCCTACCCACCCAACTTTTAAGTTCTTGCACATAAACAACCCCAAAACTAAATACAACAACAAAATACGCCAAACTTAGGAAACAAAATACAGCATCACTCTGGTGATTTTCATAAGAATGATACCAGTAGGCTCATATATTTGAATTCTTGGCCATGGGAGAGTGGCAGTATTTGAGAGGGATTAGGAGGTTTGGCCTTCTAGGAGGAAGTATGTACCTGAGGATGGGTTTTGAGGTTTCTAAAGCCCAAACTAGTGTCTCTGTTTTTCTGCTGCCTGCAGATCCAATTGGAGAACTTTCAACTACCTCCCTGGCACCATGTCTTCCTGCATGCCACTGTGCCCCCTGCCATGGTGACAATGGAATAAACCTCTGAACCTATAATCTAGCCCCAATTCAATGTTTTTATCAGAGTTGCCATGGACATGGTGGCTAATCATAGCAATAGAACACTGACTAAAACAGAAGTTGGTACTAGGAGTCGGATATTGCTGTGACAGTATGACCATGCTGCTTGTTGACAAAATGTAGATTTTGGACTTTGGATTAGGAAAGAAGCTGAATACTATACTTGGGACTTAGGGGCCATATTGGTAGAAATGTGGAAGAGAGTGGTGTGGAGAACAGTGTTGATTTTTTTTTTGATGGACTGGCTCAAGACATTTCAGAGGAGAATGTTAATAATAGTATCTTAGAGACCATTTTGTAATATTCAACACCAATAACAAAAAGAAAGAACAAACTTTAAACACAGAAAAGCACACACACACATTAAAACAAACAAAAGTTTGCATCTATGATTTGTTGGACAAGTTTTCCTAACATGATATCTGGCCTGGAGTGATTAATACACCCTGTTTCAGTCCATTTGATAAATCTGATTTTCCCTATCCCAGCAGGTATAATTGACAGTTCTCTTGTAACCCTTTAGCCTAGTGGGTAGGTTTAGATTCATCCATTCATTTTATAAATACACAAAAATGCAAAAAGACAATCAAAAACTAACACATTGAAGTCAGACAAGGCAAACAGAAGGAAAACAGCCCAAGAGAGGGCAATAGCGCCAGAGACACACTCACTCACATTCTTGTGAATCCCATTAAAAACACGAAACTGGAAGCTATAACAAACACACAGAACATCTGGTCCAGATGTATGCATGTCTTATGCATGTTGCTTCAATCTCTGTGAGTTTATATGAGGATTGTTCATGTTGATTTAGAGGTCCTTGTTTTCTAGGTGTCTCCTCTGGCATTTATATTCTTTACACCTCCTTTTCCATGGGAATGTCTGAGCTCCAGCCCCTCACTTTCTGTGAAATATCTAGCTGTGTGTCTCTATACTTCTTCCCATCTGCTGTATGAGAAAGATTCCCTAACAGTGGTTGAAGAAGGCCCTGACTTATGAGTATAGCAAAAATATCATTAGGGGCAATTTTATCACTTTTTTTGTTTTTCTTTCAAATCAGTAGTGTTAGGTTTTACCCTCAAACTCTGGGCTACCTAGTCTCAGGTTCTTGGTGATCCAAGCAGTATCTGATACGGTTTTCATCTTGTGGAGTGAACCTTAAGACAGATCAGTTATTGGTTGGTTACTCTCACGAGCTTTTAGCCACCATTGCACTAGCATATCTTGCAATGTATCTAGGCTGAGGAGTATCCCTCTATTTGGAATAGGCTCCCAAATTCCATTCTTTTCCTAGGGATAAATACTGAGCTACTACCAGAGGCTGCAGAGATTGCCGAGCCCTGCTCACTAACACCCATGTTTAGTGGCTCTGGATCAGTCCAACACTGGTTCCCCAGCTATCAGTCTGAGGTGAATGAGCTCCCCCATGTTCAGGTCAGCTGTTTGTATAGGTTTCTCCAACCTGGTTTGACCACTTTGCTCATCGATCTTCCCTCTCTGCAACTGGATTCCAGAGGTCAGATCAGTACTTAACTGTGGGTGTCTGCTTTGCTTCCATCAGCTACTGGCTTAAGGCTCTATGATGTCATATAAGGCAGTCCCCAGTCTCACCATAGGGAAAAAGCATTTAAGGTAGCATCTTGACTAATGGTTAGATTGTTAGTTGGGCTCAACTTTGTAGGTCTCTGGGCATTTCCCTGGTGCCAGATTTCTTTTTAAACCTGTAATGGCTACTTCTATTATGGTATCTCTTGTCTTGTTCTCCTCTCTTCTTCCCCAAGACGATTTTCGTACTCCCTCATTTCCTCCTCTCCCCTACTCTTCTCCCCTGTTCATTTTGACCTGATTTATGTTGAGGTCTTTGATCCATTCTCCTCTTGACTTTCATTATTCATTATTTTATTTTTTGATGGGAGAATATATATATATATATATATATATATATATATATATATATATATATATATATATATATATATATATATATATATATATATAATCAAACCAAGAGAATGGATATTTTTCTGTTGTTAAACATTAAACATATGTATATATTTGGAGCATGCTGATTCTTTTTTATAATTAATTAGTTCATTTGTGGCATGAGGAATAGATCCTAGTGACTCACAAATGCCACACAATCATTTTGCCAGTGAGGTTCATCCACGAGATTCTTTGTATATTTCATTTTATCAGGGTCTCAATGAGACAGGGATTAACTTAATGTGTAGCACAAGATGGCCTCAAAAAGATGTTTATCCTGCATGATCCTCTAAAGACCTGAAGTTGCAGGTCAGTAGAACCAGGTCTGCAACTTCTTCATTCATTTCCTGCAAACTGTCATACTGTTAAGCTGTAGAACACTAGACATGTTCTTCCTCTATACCTCAACGTGAACATTATTCTGCTGTCCTCTCATCTTTCTCAGCCACTTATGATGAACATTTGTCTCACTGATATGAAGCCAGAATGAGAAGATGATATGTCTGTCCTTCTGGGAGAACTTCGTGTTCTCCCAGGGCATTTCCCTAATATGGCTTCTTCACTACTTAGTGCAAAGCCATTTGTACCTCTGTTTCCTTTCTTCAGGAAGAGATATCAAGGAAGTAACTGAGTATCCTGCTCTTTTCCATCCTGAGTCAGGCTGACAGCAGAGATCAGCCAACATGTAGCTCACCGCCCAAGCTGTACTCTTCTTTCATGCAGGACTTTGTTCCAGTACACCATGCTGTCTGCGAGGTATCACAGCACACTCCCTGTCTCTTTCTTTACTTCAAGAAGCTGTGTTCATGAACAAGCATTCTGCTTCTTTCTAGAAGCCAAGTTAAATCGGCTTCCCTGCCCTGCCAAGGAGTAGTCATGGAATGCCCTATCAAGGAATCTGATGCTCAATGCCATGAGAGTAAAGGTGAGTGGGAAGCAAGGGAAGGGTAAGGATAATAAGTTCAGTCAAGATGCCGGGGAGCATCACAGACAGCTTCTCCCTTCTTTAGTTTAGAACTGAGTAAAAAGGAGTTCATCCACAATATTATGTGGAAGAGCAAGATATAAAAATGTATAACACTAAAAAAGAAAACACAAAAATATGGTTAATGAGTAAGTGGAAAACATGTAATGTGCTGGGTGGAATATAGATTGTCTTACATCCTATCCTAAACATGGGTTGACATACTTCCTTTGCACACAAAATCAAATACACACACACACACACACACACACACACACACACACACACACACACACAAAACACACAGAGAGAGAGAGAGAGAGAGAGACAGAGACAGAGACAGAGACAGAGACAGAGAGAGAGTGGGCTGCTCATTTACTTGTCAGTGAATGAACACTATATATAATACAAAGGTTCAAGGGTCCAGATCACTGTGCGTTTGTGGAGACAAAAGACAAGATGAGTTTGCTTTCTCTGCTGTTGTCACAGGAAACCTCCAAGAGAGTCACAATGTACAAACTCTGTCCCACAAGCCTGTGATTCAATAGGAAATCTGGCCAGACCACACAAGTTCTTAACCTAAGCTCAAATTCTTCCTGGAACACACACACACAGCTTTGGCACTACAGGAAAAGTGTTAATTACACTGGTAAGACCTAGCAGCCCTGGGCTAAATGACCTGCAATACATCACACATTGAACACACTGAAGATTTACCCATTTCTCGTGTGCAAGGAGGTTTTCATTATTGCACATGTACAAGTGCCAATGGTTCAAATTTTCATGAACTGTTTAATGCTTTGGGGAAAAGAAAAAGAAATGTACTAAAATGGGAGTGAGGCAGTGATGAGGCTTAGCCGAAATTTCATAAACAATCAGGAGATGTCTGAACTGTCACTGAACATGGTGTCTAAGTGATTAGAAAAGAGAAGGAAAGGCCATGATACAGCTGCTTCCACTCCATGAGTGGACTTAATCTCTCAATTCCACCATTCACTAAGCCACAGGAGCTTAGAAACTGGAAATAATTACTAAATAGTAAATTCTTCTCACTTGTAACCCTTCTGTAGATGAACATTCTGAAGGGACTTGTGGCATGACAGAGGGAAAAGGCCTGGAGGTGAGTAACTCCCCCTTCCACTGTACTGCACCTCCTTTTCCCCTCCATTCAAGCCCATGATGTTGAGGTTGGGGGTCTGAAACGGCCCTAGTCCCCATCCCCCAACTCTCGGTATCTTTGGTTTCTTCTCTTTTCTCTGTATTTCTTCATACACAATTCTCTATACTTATCACTTCTTTCCTCCTTGTTTACTTCTTCCTTTAATCACCTGTAGACAGTACACAGAGCAGAACGTAAGGGTTCTCTCAGGTTGAGTAGGTGTTCTATCACTGAAGCCACCTCTTGTGCCTTCCTGCTGTCTTCATCAAAATGCCTGGACTAGCATCCACCGAACATTGATATCCATCCATGTTTCTGACAGCATATACTTCTTCAGTTGATAAACTAATTGCAGGCCCTGTGCATTGCCTAGTGGAACAGTGCTTGCCTTTGTGTGTTTAAATCCTCACATAAGCTTTAAGTGCCATGGACAGTGTTGCATATCACAATATTTCCTCATCTTGAAGAACAGCTTATAAAGACTAACCTCTGGGATACTTAAGAGAGTGGATTTGTCAATGTTTCCTCTAATCTCTAGAAAGCAGAAGCATCATATTCCCTTCAGATTCATAATCACGATGAGGCTTTTGCATGCAAGTGCTAAACTGTGTCTGTGAGTCTCAGAGTCAGTATCACTTGATATGTAATCCATTGTCTAAAGGACTGTAATGGAATCTAAAGGATCTGGGAGTTCCTGGTGAGGCAGGACATAGTCTTGCTTCAAAATGTAAAGAATATGTCCTGAGAGAGAAGATTCTAGTGTTTCATTATCGTACTATTTAAATAGTATCACCATCTGTGTATGTTAAGGCATGACAATAATCTGGTGTCTCTGAGATCTTGAAAGCAAAACCTTCCTAAGCTATACAAAGAAATGAAGTCTCAGATACACAAACTAACAAGGAACAGAGAAACTAAAGCGCATTCAGAAGCTCAGAAACTGCTGTCTTTCTGCAGTGTGTACATGGATTCTCTACTCCATAGATGAGGAATTTGGGAAAAAAGGTAGTTCAGGATTTGGGAACAATGAGACCCGTAATGGAATCAGAATTGGTGCAGGTGCCACCTTTCCTAACTGTACAATTTCTTAGTTAGCATTCTATTGCTGTGAAGAGACACCATGACCAGAGTGACTTATAACATAAAGCATTTTATTGGGATTTTGTTTATATGTTCAGAAGATTATTGCATGATCATGGAAGAAGCATGTTGAAAGGAGATAGGATTGGGCATGGAGCAGTATCTGAAAGCTCACATCTGCTTTGAAATCTCCAAGCCCTCTCTTAGTGACATAGCATTTCCAGTGAGGCCAAAATTTCCATTCTTCCTAAACTATTCACAAACTGGGAACCCATCTTATAGGATTTCTAAAGCTATGAAGAGAGAAAACAGCCATAGCAACACTTATGAAGGAAAACACCTAGTTTGGGTTAGCTTACAGTTCAGTGGATTAGTCCATTATTGTCATGTCAGGAGGCATGGTGGCATGCAGGCAGACATGGTGCTGGGGAAGGAGCAGAGAGTTCAGTATCTTGATCCACAGGCAGCAGAAGCAACTGTGTGCCACACTGAGTATAGCTTGAGCATAGGAAACCTTGAATCCCAATCCCACAGTAACAGAGTTCCCCCAACAATTTCACACCTACTCAAAGAAAACCACACCTCCTAATATTGCCACACCCAGAGAATCCATGTTGTTTCAAGCCACCCCACAACCCAAGAAAATATGAGCCTATGGAAGCCATTCCCATTCAGGCCACCACACACATGCAGTGCACAGCAGAAGATTAGACCACCTGTCTTTTCTTGGTTTTATTCCTAGATCACTATCTGTTATCTATTATTTCTTCTCCTTTCCTTCCATTTACTTCCCCACAATATCCTGGTGCATCAGTCTTTCTAATCCTCCATTCCCTGTTACTATTGCTCTCCAATTAGCTGCCTAGCGCTACAAGCTTTAGATTTCACAGAATCTCTATCTTCACAGACCCTTTGGATTCCTCAACTGCTTTCTTCCCTGTACCATCTTTGTCCCACACTCCCAATTACACACACCCACTTTCTGCTTACAAGAAGTCATTCTGGGAAGATGAGAAAGACAAGTATTATATTCCTTCAAACCTGATTTGTTTAGGTCATTCTTCTTCCCTTTAAGCATGCAGGTTCCTCCTCATTTAAGCAAGCATGATGTCATGATGTCATGCAGATGCTGAGAGAGTGTGTAAACATAATGCGTAGGGAAACAGTATGTCACTAAAGGACTACAGAGATGTTGCCAACCCTGATTACATGTACACTCCACAATTTAAAGGTAAAGAAGACAGCAGGAGAAGATAAGCCCAAAAAGCTGCCAGTCATCTGTGGCTCAGGTCAATCTCGTAAGAACCTGTTCCCTCATGGCATGCCACCTATCTGTGAGAGGCACAGTAAGAAGGCATCAGGTGAGAAGAATGCATGGGGAGGTGGCACTTGTGGCTTTCCCCTCTCTGTTCTATGGTCTGATATGGGTATGTGCCATGGGTCCTGCTCTAGACTTGGGTACACTGGGGTGAAGATTTTACTTAACCCTCCCTGATATGTGAGAACAGCAATTCCCCATCTATGTACAATTTTTTCTCTATAATTCCATCTGAAATGGGGTGTGTCTTCTCAAAGGTAAACCCAAGAACCTAGATTTATACTGTGTGATTGAAGAATCGAGTTAAAAAGTCCCTTCAAATTATATAATATATCTACAAATTCTTCGGCATGTGAATATTACTTGTTAGTTCAGCCCACCAGACAACCTAGAAATATTTCTGACTCTACCCAGTTCTTGACATGACATACAAACTGAACAAAGTAGGGAAGATGGGGAATTGCTCTATTGAAGGATGATCAGAGGCCACAAGTTGAAACAAGAACAGGCTCTTGTGTGCATCCAAACTCTCAGTCTCTCTGAACCAGAAGATGTACAAACCAGATCATGAACAAGGCCCAAGGGCATACTTGAAGGACCAGTTCTCTCTCATCCTGACAAAACATTGCAGTAAATTTCCCAACTGACCCAGTGCTCATGGGACAAATCTTCCCCACATCAGGACCCATGAGGAGGCATGAGGGTACCAAGAACCATTGGGTGCCAGAAAGAAAGCATCTCCAAACACGTCAGGAGATCAATGAAGCTGAAGAAGAAAATGATTAAACATGTAAGTCACCCACTGATGCACCCCTACCTCCACAAAGTGTGGGATTCTCTTATGATACTGCCCTGAAAATGTGACTTTCTCTTCTGAGACTGGGATATCATCTGGTTCTTTTTTGCCCTACTTCAATTGCCTGTTCTAATCCTTTGAGGTTCAACATTAAAGCTGAGGGAAATCTCAAATGCATTCTCTAACATTTCTGATTTGCGGCAATCACATCTACCCATTGTACTGGGGTTTCTCAACGTCCAGGTCAGTTATACATGTGTAGGCCATACGCTTCTATGCCAGGTGTGGTAGTTATTGTGAATGAGAACAGGATTCATGTGTGGATGCTGGGTCTTTGAAGTTGGATATTAGGCCAGTGTGCAGACTTTACGGGGCAGGAGGAAGTGGCCATGGCAGAGCAGTGGGGACTCAATGACACTTGTTCTTTTGCTTTTTCTCAGCCCCAGATGGGTGAATGAACCCCATGAGGTAAAGAAGATGGTGGACATTGGGCATCATGGGCAAACCTTTAAAACCCTGAACAACAAAAAACACAGGTGTAAGTCAAATGAATAAACCATTTTCAACAGTGAAGAGTCCAAAAGTAGTGTTTCTATTGTATCCCACAGTCATTGTGGAATTGATTCTTAGTGTGCAATATGTGCTTGTGTTGTTCTCATACTGTTGCAAGCACTCTGACAATATTTTTTTCTCATCCTGAGCCACTTGGCATGCATTGTTCTCACCATTTGTCTAGCACTCCATAAAATTTGCTCTTACTTAGTCACCACCCCTATGTTAGAGCTTTCCAATCTCTGTGTCAAATCCCCTGTTCCCAGGGTAATATGTAGTACCTTGGCTTAGTGCACTGTGAGTTTTGTCATTTCCCTTACTAGAACTCTGTCAATACTGCACTTACACTTTTACAATGTCTCACATAGAATTTTACACACTGTGTGAAAACTACAGTGGATTTCAGTATTGCAATGAGATTCAATTACCTAAAGCATGTTGCTATAGTGTTTTCAAACATATCTTATGAATAACACTCTTCAATCCTTTTCAGAATTGAAGTGCACTGTCCTGATGTTTACATTTTCAATATTGAAAACAGAGCTGCTTAAATTTACAAAATTTACTCTGTATTTGCAACACACACACACACACACACACACACACACACACACACACACACACAAATTAATCCACTGTGCACAACTATTTTTAGACAGAAAAAAGGAACAATATACCTTGAAAATGATGGGAGACACAAGCAGGAAAAAATGCTTTGGAATTTAATGTGACACCCAAACAGGAAAAATATACCTTTCAAGTTAATGGGAGACCAAAGCAAGGAAATATACCTTGCACAATAAAGGATCTTTATGTACATAAGATGTTAAGAATAAAATTGCATTATTGATTTCCTATGTTTGTGTCCGTGTAGTTATCTTCGTTGGGTAACTCTAACCAAAAAAGTGAGAGCCCTGTACAGTAAGAACTTTGTGTCTTTAAAGAAAGATGTTAAAGAAGATACTAGAAAATGGAACTATCTCCCATACTCTTGGATAGGTAGAATCAACATAGTAAAAATGGCAATCTTGCCAAAATTAATGTACAGATTCAACACAATCCCCATCAAAAATCCCAACACAGTACTTCACAGACCTTGAAAGAACAAAACGCAACTTTATATGGAAAAACAAAAAATTAGGATAGCGAAAACAACTCTGTACAATAGAGGGTCTTCTGGAGGCATCACCATCCCTGACTTCAAGCTTTTTATAGCACCAAAGTTGTGAATGAACTCAAGAAGCTAACCACCAAAACACTAAACAATGAAATTAAAAAGTGGGGTGCAGGACTAAATAGAGAATTCTCAACAGAGGAATCAAAATGGGTGAAAGACACTTAAAATACTACTCAAATCTGTGGCCATCAGAGAAATGCAACTCAACACAACTCTGAGATACCATCTTATTAACCCGCCAGAATGGCTAAAATCAAAAAGACCAATGATAATCTATTCTGGAGAGGATGTGGAGTAAAAGGAACACTCCTAACTTGCTGGAGGGAGTGCAAACTTGTAAGACCACTTTGGAAATCATTATGGAATTTGCTCAGATGAATGGGAATCAGTCTATCTCAAGATCCAACAATTCCTCTCTTGGGTATATACCCACATGATGCACGGCCATATAAGGACATATGCTCAACCCTGTTCATAGCAGGATTGTTTGTAGTAGCCAGAAACTGTAAGCATCCAAGATGCCCCTCAACTGAAGAATAGATAGAGAAAATGTACATTTTCACAATGGAGTACTACTCAGCAGAATAAAGCAATTGATTCTTGAAGTTCGCAGGTAAATGGATGGAACTAGAAGAAACCATCCAGAGTGAGTTAACCCAGTCAAAAAAGACAAACATGGTATGTACTCACTCATATATGAATTTTAGACACAGAGCAAAGGATTGCCAGACTACAATCCTCTTCACCAAAGAAACTAGGAAACAAGAACAACTCTAAGGGAAAATGCATGGAACCCTGAAAATGGGAAGGGCAGGATCTCCTGAGCATGAGGGTAAGGAAGAGGGAGCTACCAGAATGAGAGCAGGAGAAGAGGAGAGGAGAGGAAGACATGGAGTAGCAGAAATATTGAGTTGGGGGAAGGATAGAGGAGATCAGAATGAAATATACCATATCAGAGGGAGCTATTATAGGTCTGAGGAGAGATCTGTCACTAGGGAGATTTCCAGAGATCTACAATGATGACAAGAACTGGCAATCTAGGTAATGGTGGAGAGGATAGTCTAAATTCCCTTCCCCTATGATGAGACTGATGACCTCTTTTTATGCCATCCTTGAGCCCTCTTCCTGTGGCTGATGGAAGCAGAGGCAGACACCCATAGATATACACTGAACTGAACTCTGGAACCCAGTTGCAGAGAGGGAGGAATGAAGATCAAACGGTTCAGTACCAGGCTAGTGAAACCCACACAAACAGCTGTCCTGAATAAGGGGGAGCACATCGACCCCAGAATGGGGTCTGGGAGGCCAGCACCGGACTGATCCAGACCCCTGAACATGGATGTCAATGGAGAGGCCTCCACACTCTAGGGGGCACCTGGTAGTGGATTAGTGTTTTTCCCTGGTGTAAGAAGGGACTTTGAGAGCCCATCCCATGTCTTGGCCTGGAAATATCAGGGAGACAGGAGGCCCAGCCCAGGATGATGTGGACTTTGGGGAGCCCTCCTTGACTGACCTAACCCAGCCTGGGGAGTGGAGGATGGAAGCGGTTGTGAGTAGGTGGGATTTATTTTGGGGGGGAAGGTTGGGTGAGAAGAGAGGGAAGAGGCATTGACAAGTGAAGCAAGCTTGTTCCTAATTTGAAGTAATACAAAATTACAAAAAATCAAAACCAAATAAAATATTTAATGTAAAAAAAAAAGATTTAAGAATAAATTTCTTTTTCTCCTGTGTAGGTTAAGATTTCTGTTTGTAATTAATGGATACTTTCCTGTTTGTCCTGTGGTAAGTCTTTTCATGTTAAAGGTTCTATTTGTTATTCAGAATATATTCCTCTTTCTTAGATTCTATGTAAAGTCACCTATCTCCTCTTTTCATTGTATGTGGATATCACCCTTCTGTTTCTTTTCCTGTTTAGTACAGTTTGAATATCTGTTACCTATGTTTTTGTGAGTGTAGTTAACTTCATTGGTTTGGAGTTTCCCCTCTAGGACTTTCAGTAGTGCTGGATTTGTGGATATGTATTGTTTAAGTCTGGTTTTGTCATGGAATATCTTTTTTTCTCTATCTATAATGATTGAAAGCTTTGCTGGGTACAGTAGTTTGAGTTGGCATCCATGTTCTCTTAGTGTTTGTAGTACATCTGTCCAGGACCTTCTGGCTTTCAAAGTTTCCATTGAGAAGTCAGGTGTGATTCTGATAGGTCTGCCTTTGTATGTTACTTGACCTTTTCTCTTTGCTGCTCTTATTATCTTCTCTTTATTCTGTAAGTTTGGTGTTTTGATTATTATGTGGCAAGGGAAATTCTTTTTGTGGTCTAGTCTATTTGGTGTTCTATAAGCTTCTTGTACTTTCCTAGGCATATCCTTTTGTAGGTTGGGGAAGTTTTCTTCTATGAATTTGTTGAATATGTTTTCTGTACCTTTAAGCTGTATTTCTTCACCTTCTTCCATACATATTATTCTTAGATTCAGCCTTTTCCAGTGTCCCGTATTTCCTGGATATTTTGTGTTAGAGATTTGTTGCACTTGAGATTTTTCTTGGTCGATGACTGTATATCCTCTAGCGAGTCTTCAACAACTGAGATTCTCTCTTCCATCTCTTGTATTCTATTGGTTATATTTACATCCTTTGATTCTGAGCGTTCATCCATCCTGTCTTTGTATTTCAGGCATCCCCTCATTCTGTGTTTTCTTTTTTGTTTGTATTTCACCTTTCATGCATTCAACTGTTTCCAGTGCTTCCTTCACTTGTTTGGTTGTTTTTTCGTTAGATTCTTTAAGAGAATTACTTATTTCTTGAACTTTTTGTTTGTTTTTTCTTCTATTTCTTTAAGAGATTTTCTTGTTTTCTATTTTATGGTCTCTAACCTCTTCATGAAATAGATTTTCAGTCTCTCACTTCTTCTTCCTCTGTGTTTTGATTTTCAGATATTGCTGGTGTGGAGTCGCTAGATTCTGGTAGTGTCATATTCGTCTTTCTGTTGAGTGTGTTCTTATTCTGCCTTCTTCCCATCTCTTCTTCCAGTGGGTACAGGTGGGGGTCTCTCTATCTCCTCTTGTCACCCGGTGGTGTGTGTGGGATAATACTTCAGTATCTGCAGATATGGATGGTCTGGCCTCTCCTGGTAGTCTCCTCACTCAGGAGAGTTTGTGGTGGCACAGGGGCAAGGGAGAGTGTGTTATTTGCAGACTCAAGGAGTTTCTTCCTGTCTGGGTGGGTCCACCCTATGCAGGTGGGACCACTCTCGGCAGCTGCAGGCCCAGAGAGATCCTGGGGTGATGGTGACCTTGGACAGGATAAGGACTCAGGAGAGGTCAGGGAGGCAGAGGGAGAAGGGAGCAGCAGTATTAAGCATTTGATTGATATTTTATCCTCATAATTAATGAAGTTTTAATATTATATCCACAATTAACATAGTGTATTGGTGTATCTAACTGGAAACTTACAACTAGGAAAGCAATACCAATGCTCACAAAAGTTTATTTTGGTTCTTGGTCTTTGTGATGGACTTCACTGTTCATGGAAAAAGATATTCTCATTACCCACTTTGTTTCTATACATCAGCTATCAACAGTTGCCTTGGGAGTACATCAATTTTATGACATTTCAGTAAAACTCAATTTGGTCACACTTCAAAAACTTACAGCTAACTGAGTCTCTGGCATTCAGTCTCTTGGTGAGAAAAGGAGCACATAAATACTGATCCAGGGCCATATTGCTTCATTCCTTCCCAAATCTAATGGAATTACTGATATAATAAATAATTACCTGTGACCACTTTACACCCTCCTGCTTCTATACAACATATGAAATTCCACATCCATGAAAACTGGTAGAGAAGTAAAAACATATATAATTATATATTTTTAATCATCACTGACCTTCTGGAAAAGAAGTAATCTTGACAGGGGAAACTATTGAATAGTCAAATGTCGTCACGGATATTTTCCTGTTAGGGATCTGCAATAGAATATTTTCACCTATTTGTCTTCTTGAAGATACTGATTACATCCAAAGGAATATTGCAATCACATAAATTTTATGGGAAAGAAATATTTCTCAACAAATAAAGAATTACAAGTTAAGATGGATGTCCCACCAAGTCATGTGTTCTCTGTACCATTCTGTAAGCCTCATTTCAACAAGTACACACAAATTGTAGCAAGTATGGTGACCTTCAAATTGTGCCCACTGTCAAATGTAGACTATATCTCATAATGTACATGTGCTTGTAAAGTAAAACTGGTACCCAATTCAGGCAAACTGGGTTTCCATAAATAGACACTTTTAGGAAGTCTCACATCATGTATCCTACTTCCTGTCATGAGCACAAACGAGAAACAACAATGTGGCATTCCCTCTGCCAAAACCAATGCCATCCCCCTACCTATCTGGAAAATCCCTTTGCAGAAACCTTGAATCTAGTCAAAGACAATGGTTGTCTCAAACATCAAAAACCCTCAGAAGAAATGTTTCTCAAACATACTTTTATAAGAGATGTAATGGACAATTTCACTGTATAAACCGAATTATTTTAACTGATATTAATGCTAAATAATATAATAGAAACTTAAACTTGTTACAAGTATAAAGCTACAACAGAAAACTTAGTTGCACATTACTAAATACAAAACTACTGATTAATACTTCTAATTTGTTAAGATTGCTCTTTCTTAGAACATTGAAGTCCATATTGGAATAGGAATTTGGTATCAACAACTAAACGATATGCTAGCAATAAGATTTAGTTTAAGGAAACTTTTGCTAGTGTAAATCCTAATTTTCCAAGAGTTATTTTTCTCTTTAAAGGTTGGATGATCTCTGAAGAAATGAATTGAGAAGCACTTATTAGAAAGCTCTCAACTGTACCCTTTACAATACCACAGGACTGTGTTCCCAGTTTTCAATTATTTGAATGCCAGGAGCTTACTCAATGGTGTATGCACCTGATTGCAGAAAACATAAAAGACTGGACTGTAGCTTAATAATTCTTGCCTTCTGAGGTTGGAGAGCTATTTGACTCACTACTGTTGCCTTGAAGGCTGGATTACAGCCTTCTTATTATGTTTTCTCTTTCAGTCTGGTGTCTTTCTCCTGTTCAGAACACCAATTCATGCATATGACAGTGCATGAGGCACATGTAGATTATTTTGATTGGAGATTAAGGGAAGAGGGACTTGGAAATTAGAAATAAGTTTCAAAAACTTTATCTGACAAAATTATTGAAATATCACTCCTCAGTCTTTTCTACCTAGGTTTAGAAAGATTCTCACAGAGGGGAAAACATTAGTTATATGAACATAATTTGAGTTTAATTCCAGTTGTTCAATATCCCATTTTTTGATACAGGGTTTCTCAATGGCTTTGAAGGTTGTCCTGGAGGTAGCTCTTGTAAACCAGGCTGGTCTTGAACTCACAGATATCTGCCTGCATCTGCCCCACGAGTTCTGGGATTAAAGGCCACCACTGCTCAACAATTTCCCAATTTTTTTTTACTCTTGTAAAAAATTCAGTCTTTCAGTTTTGAGATCTTTCTTAGCTACATGTGGAATGTAGCATATTGTAAAGTACTCAACACACTATAATAGCATCTAAAACTCTTTGTCCTGTGTTGTCATTAGCAAAAAATCAAAAAATGTTGATTTTAAGAATATTTTGTTGTTTATGACACTGACTCACATTTGCCTAATATTTATAGGCATAAAGAAGTAACTCAAAGATACTCTTATTGCATATTTTGTTATAGTTTAAGTACAACTAAAATTATAACCTAGGATGAAATAATCTTAATCCATTATAGTTTTGAAAATAAAATATAGTGCTTGTAAAATTCAAGCATAATTAACCAAATAAAATTTCATCTTTTGTGTATTTGGATTTTATTTCTGCTGATTGGGGTGCCAATATATATGTCTATCTGTCCCGCGCGATAGTCTTGCCGGCAAGAACCATACAGGACATTCGGATCCTTCTGTAGTAAAGCTTTAATGCGTCTTGAGAGGAGAGCATAAGCTTACCAGAGCGGAGACCCCGAGCCAAGAATCCCGTCCCCTAATAAAGGCTGGCAACCGCCGCCTCGGACGTGTCACCCCATGACTGGCTGCAGCTCATCGGGCCATATGACGCCACGGAATAGGCAGAGATCAAGGAATGGAAAATTACCCAGCACCTGCGCGCATTAACTTGTTTACATTTGGTGCCTGCCGGATGCAGGCGCCATCTTGTAATGGAGAATGCAGGGACGGCTCCCTACATCTATCTAGCTTTATGTCTTGAGGAATAGATTTATGTACTTTATACTTTAAGTTAAATTTATCAAAAATGATTATTTGGTTGATGGGAATTATTATAGAATCTTGAAAGAGAAGAATAAAAATATAAGGATGATTTTGGCCTTTGCATATTGCCTGGTAGGAGGATTCAGATAAATAAATGACTACCATACAGATGCTTTAAAGCTAGTTATAGCAGGATGAAATCACAGAAAACTAAGTGAAAATTTAAAGCTTACAGGATAAAGGTTCTTTCTGGCAAGTCTGAAGAGCTGAGCTTGATCCCTAGGACCCATATAGTGGTAGGAGAGACACAACTCCTGCAAGTTGTCTGTTGACCTCTATATACATGCCAAAGTATATGACATTAACAATAAATAAATAATGTAATGAAAAGTTTTAATGTTTTCATAAGGCCTGGGACTAACTCTGACTATGAAGTTGTTTGTATAATGGTTGCTTAATCCATGGGCAAAGTTAGTTTAACCTGCATAAAGTGATTTTCCTAAATAAATCAAAATGAAAGAAAAGCCAAGATAAAATTATAAATTGCCAATATTTCACTAGCATCATGTATTCAGTAATGTTTCATAATATCTTAGAATTTTCACCTTCCTTACTGCTATTCAGTCTGGCACTAAAGTTTAGCCTGTGCCACCACAGCTGCTTTAATGAAAGTCATTAAATATCATTCTCTATAGGAAGTTACTTGTGTGTTGTTGTCTTCATGCACTGAGCAAGGCAGGAACTCGTCTTTCATTTTTCATTTCTACACAATGAATTCCAAGCATTGGGAGGAAGGATTATAATACGATATAATTGCATTACCTCTTTCCTCTCTCCACATCCTCCTATATCACCTCCTGGCTCTACTTCAAATTCATGATCTCCTTTTCACTAAATTATATATACATATATGTATGTATGCACAAATATATATATATATATATATATATATATATATATATATATCCAGCTGCAAATTGAGCATGATATTAAAATCATATTAAAAATCAAATATATTTCAAACTGAAAGAATACTAATTTGACTATTGCCTGTAGCCTGGGGTAAGAAGGAGCTTTGCTATCAGAAACCAAAAGCCTACAATACAGTTGTAAACTAGAACCAGAAGAGGTGTTTCTATGGGAACACAAATCATGAATGCTATTCCACAAGTATAATACATTCTAAATCTGTTTTCTAGATATGTACTCTACCATCATGTTTGTTGTGGTCTGTTCTTTCCCTAGCCTAGACTTTCAAATAAATTGGAAATATTCTGACTTTTCTGTTCACATCCATATTATCCCCTTTGCTCTTAAGGTTAAAATCTGTTTCTTCTATTACAGCTGAACAATATATTAAACAAACTATTTAGTGTTCTCCTTTTGATGAAATCTAATATTTTTTTATTTCACATATGATGAATTGTTTTGAAGTATTAAAGCTCACAATTATCTTCAAAAATTATCTCAATATCCTCCTAAATGCTTTTACAATTGGACTTGTTGCTGAGGACAATAGATAATCTGTTACACAGATAACTAAGGTCTATGATATTTCATGACAGGAATCATGGAATTTTCTTTTTTATACAGCATTCTCAATATACTATCTTTAGATTTATTTATTACATGTATATTGGAGTTTTGCATACACGTATGTCTATGCAGTTCATAGTACATAAGTGGCAGTCAACATTAGATTTCCTGGCTGTACAACCTCTATTCGTCCTCTACTAAGTGACCCAGTACACAATGGAAAGAATAATCCTCCAAGCAATTGCTCAGAAATACTTACCCTCTTTTCAGCATTTAGTGGTGTATCACTTTCTGCCAGTTCAGTGGCTCCTCTTCTAGTGAATGAATGTGTATTTCCTATAAAGTAGAGAAGATGGATGTTCATTACCAGTAAGAGCATGTTTTAATCTGCAGTGTTATATTTATCAACTTTGGAAGTTGGATTTAACTCTAGTTAATTATTTTTATTGTACAATTTATGAACTAGAATTTAATAATGTTAAAAATAGAGAAAAATAGAGAGCAGAAGTAAAAGATGGTCATAATCCCATCACACAGAAAAAAGTTTTTGTCAATTTGCCAACAAAATATTATTTTATATTTATAAGTTTCATAATAAAGAAAATGATAGAAAGACTTTAAGTATCTGATGAAGTCTTCTAAAAGCATATAGTAAACTCAACAAAAAAATGTGCTCTGTAGAACTTTAGCCTAGCAAAATTCTAAGATTACAACCTGATAAAAATTTATTTAGAATAATCACATATCACATAGCTTCTCAGGACTTTGCCCAATCATTTTCTTTTTTATTTATGAGGTTCTGTATGAATCTGTGTATGAATTTGATATCTCGTCAGGCAATACAAACTTTTACTAATTTTAAGATTCACACTTTCCAACATCTTAACATGACTGTGATGATGCAATCTAACACTCATAGGATTCAGGAATATAATCATATTTTCTTTATCAGTAGCACATTAATTCATATTAAAATCAAAGACATATTAGAGTCTATGTAAGTGATGTTTAGTAGAACAAATGGAATATTATACATATAATTAAAAAGAGACATAATTATATAAAATACGAAGATAAAACTATGCATTATTAAGCATAGTAAATAGAATATAGATTACTATATTAGTATATATTTGTATTCTCAAATAATTTTGAGATGAACATTTACTTAATCCTTGAAAGTGATTTAGTTGGGGTAGGGGAATTTTGCAGATATTTTATTTCAAACATTTTGTTTTAGCATTAGTTAAATTTTTGTAAAATTTTAAATGAAAGTGTATTTTATTATATATTTATTATATATGTTATCATATTTTTCTCAATGCTAGTACTTATAACAGTAGTAATATATGACTATTCAATTCACACTCCCCAAAATATTTGGAGGAAAACATATTCACAAGTTATGAGGTGGTTCATAAATACTAATTTATTTGCTGCAATAAGAATGTAATAGGAAAATATTGTGGCATCAAAACATTGCACTAAATTTTCTGTGAACAAAACCCAAATTTAAATGTATGAATTTTAAAATAAATTTACATAAAACATTTTACTTGATAAATGGATATTGACCCACCACTTAGTATTTAGTAATGTTTCTTGACAAAAAGGGGGAAAGGAAGTGGTATTCCATGAAGCCTATCAAAAAGCCTTCTAGATAGAATCCACTCAAATTATTTTTGATATTGGATCAAGATAGAATGCCTTTTTTTCTCTCTTTTTGTGACTGGGTTTCCTCTCACAGAATGGTTTCTTCTAGTTACATCCATTTGCCTGCAAATTTCAATATTCAATTTTTTTTCCTGTTGTTGTTTTGGATTTTTCCCGCTGAGTAGTACTCCATTGTTTAAATGTATCACATTTTCTGTATCCATTCTTCAGTTGAGGGGCATCTAGGTTACTTCCAGGTAATGGCTATTACAAATTACAAATAATGCTGCTATGAGCATAGTTTAGCAGATGTCCTTGTTGTATGAATGTGCTTGTTTGGGGTATGCACTCACTCATGTATGAATCTTACACATAGAGAAAAGAATTACCAGCATATTATCCATACCACCAGAGAAGCTAGGCAATGAGGAGGACCTTAAGAAAGGCATACATGGTCCACCGGAGAAGGGGAAAGGGACAAGATCTCCTGAGCAAATTTGGAGCATGGGGGAGGGGAGAGGAAACTAGGAGAATGAAAAGGGGAGAAGAGGAGGGGTGTGGAAGACATAAGGGAGAAGTAAGTTTGTGTAGGGGGAAGAATAGAGGAGAGCACAATAAGAGATACCATCTATGAGGGAGCCAGTATAGGTTTAAAGTGAAATCCAGCACTAGGGAAATGTCTAGAGATCTACAAGGATGGTGCCAAATAACCATCCAAGCAATAGTGGAGAGGGTACCTTAAATGCCCTCCCCTGATAATGAGATTAACAACTAACATATATACCTCCCTAGAGCCTTCATTCAGCAGATGATGGAAGTAGAAGCAGATGCCCACAGCTAAAAACTGAACTGAATTGGAATGTAGTTGCAGGGAAGGATGAGTGATGAGCAAAGGGGTCATGACCACAGCAGTGAAACCCGCAGAAACAGCTGACCTGGACAAGAGGGAGCTCTAGATTCCCTGACTGATCAGTGGAAAACGAGCATGGAACTGATCCAGACCCCTAAATGTGGGTGTCAGGAAGGAGATGGGACTTCTTGAAGTAGATCAGTACTTATCTCTAGCATAGTAATGGACTTTGGGATCGCATTTCATATAGAGGGATACTCCCTCACCCTAGACACAAGGAGGAGGGCCTAGGCTCTATCCCAAAGGATATGACAGATTCTGAAGACCCTCCGATGAAAGGCCTCACTCTCCCTGGGGAGCAGAAATGTTATTGGATAGGTATGGTGTTAGTGGGGGGCAGGGGAGCAGGGGAGGGAGAGGGAATGGCGATTGGCATGTAAAACAATCTTGTTTCTAATTTAAATAAAAATTAAAATCAAACAAACAAAGATAGAATGCATTTGGCTATTACACTTATTTTGGAACCTGAGCAGAAACCAGGTTGGTTAGTGTATTTTTATTCTATCTCAAATGTCTGTCACTAATAATCATCTAGACCAAAGAAATTACATTATTCAACTACTTCAAAACATACTTTCCTTTATTATAGATATTAAAGGCTACAGTTTAAATAGGTGAGTGCCTATCTATGCCTAGCTACTTGTGAACTGACCACAGGCAACCTCAGCTTTTCATGGGTGTACAAAAATATCCTATTTTCTCACCTCTGAAAATTTAACTTGGAGTCAAAGTTTCCAGATGTCCTGCAGAAACTATCTGCTTTACTTTACTAATGAATTATGCTAAGATAAAATAATAAGAAAGAAGAAATAATTCAATGATAGTCAGAGTTAAAATAATTTAATGAATTAATTTTGTTACATATGCAATTCATATTCTAGATAAAATACAAACCTTATAAAAACACTTCCAAACTGGTAACTGTAGTCCCTTCTGGATATAGTCTTTCTAGTGTTAGGAGCAAGATTGTTGATGTGGTGAAAGGTATGTTGCCCCTGACTTTTTTTTTTCAAGAATGGTTTTCTATGTAGCTTTGGAGTCTGTTCAATCTATATAGACCAGGCTAGCCTCGAACTCACAGACATCCACCTGACTCTGCCTTCTGAGTGCTGGGATTAAAGGTGTGTGCTTCCACTCCCTGGTTTCCTGAGTTTTTGTGGCATGATGTATTTGATCTGTGTATACAGAGATTCGACTAACAAAATGAGATACATAAAGAGCGGACACTAATTGTTATTTTCATGAATGTGCCTGTGAGTGGATCAAGTGTGTGATAACAGGAGGTGTATGGGTGCATTTGGACAATGACCTCAGTTCCCAGAACGATGGTAGATACTTGTGCAGAAGTCACTAAGTACAAGTAGCAGAAATGTGATATCTTGGGTGGTTAAACTGGTAATGAAACTTTCTCTAATCCACCTGTGTTCCTAAGTGCCTTCTTTCAGACTATCCCTGATTTCCACTGTCATGTGCTTCATTAAACCCGTTTTCACTGGCTTCTGGGGAGGAGTGATGGATTCTTCTCTTCTTTGGTGACTTCTAGTACCCTGAGATGTAGCTCTCAAGGAAGGGGTTTGCAATTCAGTTCGGGCTAAGAGACCTACTGGACCTATTGTAAAATGCCTGGGGTCTTCAGTAAAAAAAACTCACCTTACAGCTCTAGGAGACAGCCATACCTTGTATGTTTTGTGTGTTTTAGACAACCCTGAATTTGAACACAAATAGGCCTTCTCATGCTTGGTGTTCTATATTTCATTGGGTGCTCTTTGGCTCTTAGGATGAGCAAGGTCAACCCAGATGAGAAAATTTCATTTAAACAGTATATGTGTATTTATAGTCAGACATGTGTGTTTGCTATAGCCTTATATTTTAGATTAATAGCATGATTTCTTATGACTTTTTCAGAAATCCTTACTGTTGTTTTACCTTCCTCCCTCCTTTTGCATTCCTCTCCTGCCACTTCAATAAGTAGCGCTCCCTTTTTCTCATTTCCACAGTCAGATGAGCTGTGCCCTGGTATTTACCTCTCTCTTTATTTCCCACAACCACAGAGATAGTCTCTTTCTGCTGTTGCTCCAGGATATGTACACAAATCTGAAGAGTTTCATTTAGGAAATGTCTATGAGAGAAAGCATGTGGCATTTATCTTTCTGTGATTGTGTTACTTCATCAATATGATCTTTCCTATTTCTCTCCAGTTCATGATCTCACTTTTTTTTATCTGAATAAGATTCTGTGGTTAATAATTTCAGTATTTAAGGCTTCTCTTAGTGTAGGGTTCATACATATTAAAAGTTCTTATTCACAACTCCTTTGATACAACAATATAGTTCGCAATCATCTATAATTATTAAAAAGTAAAGCCTCACGCATGAAAGCAAATATTTTTGTCCATAAAGATTAGAAGCAATAACTGGGAAATATTAACAGTGACATAGGTATTTGTTATGTGTAAGTGACTGGTGAAAGGTAAATGAATTGTAAGGAAGTCTCCTGTGTAGCATGGGCTGAACAACAAACAAAATTAAAAGAACTAGCACTGATACCTTCTTAATGCAGCAAAGTAAGTGACAGATACTATGGTGCACCCTTATTTGTAAATGATTTGTTTGTGTGTGTGTGTGTGTGTGTGTGTGTGTGTGTGTGTGTGTGTGTGTACGTGTTTGTAAACAGATACAGAGAAAAGGCCTTAAAGCCCTAAAGCCTTGTGACTGGTCTCAGTATAATAGTCATTTGGGAAGGGAAAGATAGCATGGTTCACCGCAGAGAATGATTGACAATACTTGACTCATAAGACAGGCACAGCAGAGGCAAGACAGAAAGGCATCAGAAGATAACTATGGGATATGAAAGAATCCTTCACCAAGTAATTTTGCTTGCCTCCCCTGCTGATACAGTCACAAAGCTAGGAAACTCCCTCTACCACTGATAAAGGAAAACAGCCCACAGAGCCAATATGCATCCTCCTAAGATGTCTCTGCTTATTTAAGGCCAGATTGAGAACTATCTTGAATTTTTACACTTGACTCAGATTCCAGAGGGCATCAGGAAGTTCTTAGGACACCTATGACTTGTGCCCTCGGGTTTTGACACTCCTCTCACATGTGTTGGCTCAGGTAGTATCCCTCTATGTAGAATGGGCTCCCAAAGTCCAAACCTATGCTAGGGATAAGTATTGATCTACTACAGGAGGTCGCATAGATTCCCGAGGTCTCGTCAATGAAACCCACATTCCTGGGGTCAAGATCAGTCCCATGCTGGTTTCTCAGCAATCAGTCTGGGGATAAAGAGCTTCCTGTTGTTCAGCAGTTTGTGTGGGGTTCACCAGCCTGTTCTGGACCCCTTTGCTCATCACTCGTCCTTCTCTGCAAGTGCATTACAATTCAGTTCAGTGACTAGTAGTGGGTGTCTGCTTCTACTTCAACCATCTGCTGCATGAAGGACATAGTATGGCATATAAGTTAGGCATCAATCTCATTATCAGGGGAGGGCATTTCAGGTAGCCTCTTGTTTGTTGCTTAGATTGTTAGTTGGGGTCATCTTTGTACATTTAAAGACATTTCCCTAGTGCCTGATATCTCTTTAAACCTAAAATGTCTACCTCTATTGTGGTATCTCCTTTCTGGTTTTCTTCTATTTTTCCCCCGACTCAAGCTGTCTGCTCCCTCATACCTCCTCACAATCCTTTTCTCCCCTCCTCATTCTGTTAGTTCCTCTCACCTCCTCCCATGCTCTCAATTTGCTCAGGAGATCTTTTCCCTTTCCCCTTCTCCATGGGACCTTCTATGACTCTCTTAGGGTCCTCATTGTTTACTAGCTTCTCTGGCAGTATGAATTGTAGGCTGGTAATCCTTTAATCTATGTCTGAAAACCACATATGAGTGAGGACATATCATGTTTATCTTTTTGTGATTGGGTTACCTCGCTCAGAATGGTTTCTTCTAGTTCCATCCATATTCCTGCAAATTTCAAGATTTCATTTTTTTTAGTACTCCATTGTGTAGATGTACCATAATTTCTCTATCCATTCTTCAGTTGAGGGGCATCTAGGTTGCTTCCAGGTTCTGGCCATTACAAATAATGCTGCTAAGAACATGGTTGAACAGATGTACTGGTTGTATGAATGTGATTCTTTTGAGTATATGCCTAAGAGTGGAATTGCTGGATATTGTGGTAGACTGATTCCCATTTTTCTTAGGAGATGACACACAGATTTCCAAAGTGGCTGAACAAGTTGGCAATCCCATCAGCAATGGAGGAGTGTTCCCCTTGTTCCACATCTTCTCCAGCATGAAGTGTCATTGGTGTTTTTTTTTTATTTTAGCCAGGAGTAGGATGGTATCTAAGAGGAGTAAAATGGTATCTCAGAGATGTTTTGTTTTGCATTTCCTTGATGGCTAAGGATGTTGAAGACTTTCTTATGTGTCTTTCAGCCACTTTAGTTTACTCTATTGAGAATTGTCTATTTAGTTCTGTACCACACTTTTTAATTGGATTGTTTGGTGTTTTGGAGACTACCTTCTTGAGTTCTTTGTATATTTTGGTGATCAGCCCTCTGTCAGATGTGTGGTTTGGTCAGTACCTTTTCCCAATCTGTGGACTGTGGTTTTGTCTTATTGACTCTGTCCTTTGCCTTACAGAAGCTTCTCAGTTTCAGGAGGTCCCATTTATTAATTGTTGATCTCCATGTCTGTGCTACTAGTGTAGTGTTCAGGAATTGTTCTCCTGTACCAAATAATTCAAGAGTATTTCCTACTTTGTCTTCTAATAGGTTCATTGTAGCTGGATTTATGTTGATGTCTTTGATCCATTTGGAATTATATTTTGTGCATGGTGATAGACATGCATCTGGCTGCAGTCTTCTACATACCATAATCCATTTATGACAACACCATTTGTTGGAGATGCTTTCTTATTCCATTGTATAAATTTTGCTTCTTTATCAATAATCTGGTGTTTGTAAGTGTGTGGGTTAATATTAGGGTTTTCAACTCTATTATATTTGTCTACCTTTCTATTTTTGTGCCAATACCAAGCTGTTTTCAGCACAATAGCTCTGTAATAGAGATTGAAGTCAGGGTTGGTGATGCCTCCAGAATTCCCTTTATTGTACAGGGTTATTTTAGCACTCCTGGGTCTTTTGTTTTTCCATATAAAGTTGAGAATTTTTCTTTCAAGATCTGTGAAGCAATGTGCTGGGGTTTTGATTTGCATTGTATCAGTAGATTTCTTTTGGCAAGATTGTCATTTTTAATTTGTAGATCTTACGTTTCCAAGAACATGGGAGATCCTTCCATTTTCTGGTATCTTCATTAATTTCTTTGTTTAGAGACTCAAAATTCTTATGATATAGGTCTTTCACATTTTTGGTTAGCATTACCCCAAGGTATTTTATGTTGTTTGTGGCGATTGTAAAGGGTGATGTTTCTGTGACTTCATTCTCAGCACATTTACCTTCTGTATATATTAGGGCTACAGATTTTTTTGAGTTAATCTTGTATCCTGCCACTTTGCTGAAGGTTTTTGTCAGCTGTAGGTGTTCCCTGTTAGAGTTTTTCAGGTCACTTATGAAGACTATCTTATCTTTCGCAAATAGTGAAAGTTTGACTTCTTCCTTTCCGAATTGTATCCCCTTGATGTACTTTTGCTGTCTTATTGCTCTAGCTAGAACTCCAAGGACTGTATTGAAGAGGTATGGAGAGAGTACACAGCCTTGACTTGTCCCCGATTTTGGAGAAATTGCATTGAGTTACTCTCCAATTTATTTGACTTTGGCTGTCGGTGTGATGTATATCGGTTTTTTATGTTAAGGTATGGTCCTGTTATCTCTGATCTGTCCAGTTTTGGAGAGGGAGGATGGATGAGCATAGGAGCCACGACATGGCTGGAGAGACCTGCAGAAACAGTGGACCTGACCGAGAGAGATCATAGGGACCCTAGTCATAAAGCTGCTGAAACAGCATTGGCCTGAATGTGATTGCCAGCTAGGAGGCCAGGAAAGTCTATGGGACCTCTAACATTGGAGCCAGTCTTCAACCCTAGAGCGCAAATGGACTTTGGGAGCCCATTCCCTATGGAGGGATACTGTTGCATCCCAGATACAGCAATGAGGGCCTGGGCTCTCCCCCACACAATATGACAGACTTTGAAGGTCCCTGGTGGAGGGCCTCACTATCCCTGGGGACAAGTTGGGGGATGGGTTGAGAGAATTGGTGGGTTACATGGGAGGACTGGAGGGCAAGGGAATGGGGAAATATGGGTATGCAAATTTGAGCGGTAATTAAATGATTTAACTAAAAATACATATGAATTAGTATATATGAATCAAAATTTCCAAATTATTCAATAAAGTAGGACACTGGTTTGGAACAGACAGTTTGGTCTGTCGGCGGGACGAGCAAATTTTCAAAAGCTAAGAAAGTACATTTTAGGCACTAATGGGAATTATAACAGTAATAGTAACTCTAAGGAGAAAAATATTTGGAGCTTAGCAATGATCTTTAAATTTCTTTGATAATTTCTCTCAGGAAGGGCAAATTCATTATTTCTCAGCAGTCCAGCTATGCTTGATGGTCATTAACAAAAGATGTAACTAAGGTGTTGGATCGTGATGAAGAATGGAATAAAACTTTAGTGGCTTTGGCAGATAGTGAGAGGAATAGCCGCATATGCAGAGGAAAATTTGATGTTCATAAAACAGAAGATATGTTTATGAGGAATACAGTGGCCAACAAATGAAAGTAGGCTGTGCAGAAAGCAAGAGGCAATCTTTTGATACATAAACCCCAGATGAAAATAGACTTTAAAAGAAAATAAATTAAATGAAACAACACATAAGAAAGGACTTAGTTTGATGAATTCATTTCTATCATCTTCTGACTTTCTTGAAATATAAGTAGAAATTATAATTCCTGACATTGTAACTTACAGACTGAGTAAAATCCTTGAAATGTAGAGAGGGACTGAGTTTGGTAGGACAATATTTAAGAAAACATTATGAAGGTAATATGTATATACAAAAGGTAAGAGTTATAATCACACAAAGAATATTTAATTTCATTAAGGTTTTTGACTAGATACACAAACACTGTTTTGGAAAGAAATCCATAAGATTTTGAAGAAGTGGTCAAATAGTTGCTAGAATATTAAACCTATAATCTGTTACTGTGTATCCTTGAACATGAATGTGCCCCATTATTAGTCCATGTTTTGATGATGGGGGTGGTATTTGTTTCTAAAGTTTCCATCACATGTTATTATTTCCTGTCATGGAGACTAATTTAAGGATATAATTCTAGAAATAGGAAAGTCATGTTGCAGTTGAGTGCTCTCATTCTGCAAAACATTCCAGTGGGCTCCCTGTGTTTTCTCATCATTCCCCAGATTAGATATGAATAGCTAGTGCCTACAATGCCATTGTCTTCTGAACTTCCAAAGGCATCACCAGCTCCCAAAATAAAAGTAAGAAACTAGAAACAAATAATTAAAATTGAGAAACAGAGAAATTTGTTACTTGTTTTATGTTTTTCCAAAGTAAGCACCACATGATTCATAATAAGTTGTATGTAATGGATGCATAACATTCACTTCAGTGCTTTCTATGCAAGATATATCATCAATCCATGGTAAGTTGCAGATAATGTAGGTCAATGTGTGGATATATCTATATCTATATCTATATCTATACCTATACCTATACCTATACCTATACCTATACCTATACCTATACCTATACCTATATCTATACCTGTATCTATATCAATATGTGTGTGTGTGTGTGTGTGTGTGTGTATTAATTACTATGCTTTAATATCAATGACCACCCTAGGGCACGTTAATCCAGGACAGAGAGAAAATTTCATTCTCAGAGAACAACTCCTTCTCCACTGCAATATTACCTGTTACACATTTAGCATCATAATAAAAGTCAACACATTTCAAAATGAAAGAATTCTAATTTGACTATTGCCTCTAGCCTGGAGATAAGAAGGAAGATTGTTATCAGAAGCCAATAATCTACTTTTGAGGTGTAAACTAGAACCAGACCAGGTGTTTCCAGTGGAACACAAACTATGAAGAATATTCGACAAGTGTAATAGGGACATGGACTCTAATTTCTATCATCCTTTGACCATCTATTAATCCAGAAATCTTTAATGATGTATAATGAGCACAGAAGCCAGTGAAAACGGGTTTAATGAAGCACATGACAGTGGAAATCAGGGATAGTCTGAAAGAAGGCACTTAGGAACACAGGTGGATTAGAGAAAGTTTCATTACCAGTTTAACCACCCAAGATATCACATTTCTGCTACTTGTACTTAGTGACTTCTGCACAAGTATCTACCATCATTCTGGGAACTGAGGTCATTGTCCAAATGCACCCATACACCTCCTGTTATCACACACTTGATCCACTCACAGGCACATTCATGAAAATAACAATTAGTGTCCGCTCTTTATGTATCTCATTTTGTTAGTCGAATCTCTGTATACACAGATCAAATACATCATGCCACAAAAACTCAGGAAACCAGGGAGTGGAAGCACACACCTTTAATCCCAGCACTCAGAAGGCAGAGTCAGGTGGATGTCTGTGAGTTCGAGGCTAGCCTGGTCTATATAGATTGAACAGACTCCAAAGCTACATAGAAAACCATTCTTGAAAAAAAAAAGTCAGGGGCAACATACCTTTCACCACATCAACAATCTTGCTCCTAACACTAGAAAGACTATATCCAGAAGGGACTACAGTTACCAGTTTGGAAGTGTTTTTATAAGGTTTGTATTTTATCTAGAATATGAATTGCATATGTAACAAAATTAATTCATTAAATTATTTTAACTCTGACTATCATTGAATTATTTCTTCTTTCTTATTATTTTATCTTAGCATAATTCATTAGTAAAGTAAAGCAGATAGTTTCTGCAGGACATCTGGAAACTTTGACTCCAAGTTAAATTTTCAGAGGTGAGAAAATAGGATATTTTTGTACACCCATGAAAAGCTGAGGTTGCCTGTGGTCAGTTCACAAGTAGCTAGGCATAGATAGGCACTCACCTATTTAAACTGTAGCCTTTAATATCTATAATAAAGGAAAGTATGTTTTGAAGTAGTTGAATAATGTAATTTCTTTGGTCTAGATGATTATTAGTGACAGACATTTGAGATAGAATAAAAATACACTAACCAACCTGGTTTCTGCTCAGGTTCCAAAATAAGTGTAATAGCCAAATGCATTCTATCTTTGTTTGTTTGATTTTAATTTTTATTTAAATTAGAAACAAGATTGTTTTACATGCCAATCGCCATTCCCTCTCCCTCCCCTGCTCCCCTGCCCCCCACTAACACCATACCTATCCAATAACATTTCTGCTCCCCAGGGAGAGTGAGGCCTTTCATCGGAGGGTCTTCAGAATCTGTCATATCCTTTGGGATAGAGCCTAGGCCCTCCTCCTTGTGTCTAGGGTGAGGGAGTATCCCTCTATATGAAATGCGATCCCAAAGTCCATTACTATGCTAGAGATAAGTACTGATCTACTTCAAGAAGTCCCATCTCCTTCCTGACACCCACATTTAGGGGTCTGGATCAGTTCCATGCTCGTTTTCCACTGATCAGTCAGGGAATCTAGAGCTCCCTCTTGTCCAGGTCAGCTGTTTCTGCGGGTTTCACTGCTGTGGTCATGACCCCTTTGCTCATCACTCATCCTTCCCTGCAACTACATTCCAATTCAGTTCAGTTTTTAGCTGTGGGCATCTGCTTCTACTTCCATCATCTGCTGAATGAAGGCTCTAGGGAGGTATATATGTTAGTTGTTAATCTCATTATCAGGGGAGGGCATTTAAGGTACCCTCTCCACTATTGCTTGGATGGTTATTTGGCACCATCCTTGTAGATCTCTAGACATTTCCCTAGTGCTGGATTTCACTTTAAATCTATACTGGCTCCCTCATAGATGGTATCTCTTATTGTGCTCTCCTCTATTCTTCCCCCTACACAAACTTACTTCTCCCTTATGTCTTCCACACCCCTCCTCTTCTCCCCTTTTCATTCTCCTAGTTTCCTCTCCCCTCCCCCATGCTCCAAATTTGCTCAGGAGATCTTGTCCCTTTCCCCTTCTCCGGTGGACCATGTATGCCTTTCTTAAGGTCCTCCTCATTGCCTAGCTTCTCTGGTGGTATGGATAATATGCTGGTAATTCTTTTCTCTATGTGTAAGATTCATACATGAGTGAGTGCATACCCCAAACAAGCACATTCATACAACAAGGACATCTGCTAAACTATGCTCATAGCAGCATTATTTGTAATTTGTAATAGCCATTACCTGGAAGTAACCTAGATGCCCCTCAACTGAAGAATGGATACAGAAAATGTGATACATTTAAACAATGGAGTACTACTCAGCGGGAAAAATCCAAAACAACAACAGGAAAAAAAATTGAATATTGAAATTTGCAGGCAAATGGATGTAACTAGAAGAAACCATTCTGTGAGAGGAAACCCAGTCACAAAAAGAGAGAAAAAAAGGCATTCTATCTTGATCCAATATCAAAAATAATTTGAGTGGATTCTATCTAGAAGGCTTTTTGATAGGCTTCATGGAATACCACTTCCTTTCCCCCTTTTTGTCAAGAAACATTACTAAATACTAAGTGGTGGGTCAATATCCATTTATCAAGTAAAATGTTTTATGTAAATTTATTTTAAAATTCATACATTTAAATTTGGGTTTTGTTCACAGAAAATTTAGTGCAATGTTTTGATGCCACAATATTTTCCTATTACATTCTTATTGCAGCAAATAAATTAGTATTTATGAACCACCTCATAACTTGTGAATATGTTTTCCTCCAAATATTTTGGGGAGTGTGAATTGAATAGTCATATATTACTACTGTTATAAGTACTAGCATTGAGAAAAATATGATAACATATATAATAAATATATAATAAAATACACTTTCATTTAAAATTTTACAAAAATTTAACTAATGCTAAAACAAAATGTTTGAAATAAAATATCTGCAAAATTCCCCTACCCCAACTAAATCACTTTCAAGGATTAAGTAAATGTTCATCTCAAAATTATTTGAGAATACAAATATATACTAATATAGTAATCTATATTCTATTTACTATGCTTAATAATGCATAGTTTTATCTTCGTATTTTATATAATTATGTCTCTTTTTAATTATATGTATAATATTCCATTTGTTCTACTAAACATCACTTACATAGACTCTAATATGTCTTTGATTTTAATATGAATTAATGTGCTACTGATAAAGAAAATATGATTATATTCCTGAATCCTATGAGTGTTAGATTGCATCATCACAGTCATGTTAAGATGTTGGAAAGTGTGAATCTTAAAATTAGTAAAAGTTTGTATTGCCTGACGAGATATCAAATTCATACACAGATTCATACAGAACCTCATAAATAAAAAAGAAAATGATTGGGCAAAGTCCTGAGAAGCTATGTGATATGTGATTATTCTAAATAAATTTTTATCAGGTTGTAATCTTAGAATTTTGCTAGGCTAAAGTTCTACAGAGCACATTTTTTTGTTGAGTTTACTATATGCTTTTAGAAGACTTCATCAGATACTTAAAGTCTTTCTATCATTTTCTTTATTATGAAACTTATAAATATAAAATAATATTTTGTTGGCAAATTGACAAAAACTTTTTTCTGTGTGATGGGATTATGACCATCTTTTACTTCTGCTCTCTATTTTTCTCTATTTTTAACATTATTAAATTCTAGTTCATAAATTGTACAATAAAAATAATTAACTAGAGTTAAATCCAACTTCCAAAGTTGATAAATATAACACTGCAGATTAAAACATGCTCTTACTGGTAATGAACATCCATCTTCTCTACTTTATAGGAAATACACATTCATTCACTAGAAGAGGAGCCACTGAACTGGCAGAAAGTGATACACCACTAAATGCTGAAAAGAGGGTAAGTATTTCTGAGCAATTGCTTGGAGGATTATTCTTTCCATTGTGTACTGGGTCACTTAGTAGAGGACGAATAGAGGTTGTACAGCCAGGAAATCTAATGTTGACTGCCACTTATGTACTATGAACTGCATAGACATACGTGTATGCAAAACTCCAATATACATGTAATAAATAAATCTAAAGATAGTATATTGAGAATGCTGTATAAAAAAGAAAATTCCATGATTCCTGTCATGAAATATCATAGACCTTAGTTATCTGTGTAACAGATTATCTATTGTCCTCAGCAACAAGTCCAATTGTAAAAGCATTTAGGAGGATATTGAGATAATTTTTGAAGATAATTGTGAGCTTTAATACTTCAAAACAATTCATCATATGTGAAATAAAAAAATATTAGATTTCATCAAAAGGAGAACACTAAATAGTTTGTTTAATATATTGTTCAGCTGTAATAGAAGAAACAGATTTTAACCTTAAGAGCAAAGGGGATAATATGGATGTGAACAGAAAAGTCAGAATATTTCCAATTTATTTGAAAGTCTAGGCTAGGGAAAGAACAGACCACAACAAACATGATGGTAGAGTACATATCTAGAAAACAGATTTAGAATGTATTATACTTGTGGAATAGCATTCATGATTTGTGTTCCCATAGAAACACCTCTTCTGGTTCTAGTTTACAACTGTATTGTAGGCTTTTGGTTTCTGATAGCAAAGCTCCTTCTTACCCCAGGCTACAGGCAATAGTCAAATTAGTATTCTTTCAGTTTGAAATATATTTGATTTTTAATATGATTTTAATATCATGCTCAATTTGCAGCTGGATATATATATATATATATATATATATATATATATATATATATTTGTGCATACATACATATATGTATATATAATTTAGTGAAAAGGAGATCATGAATTTGAAGTAGAGCCAGGAGGTGATATAGGAGGATGTGGAGAGAGGAAAGAGGTAATGCAATTATATCGTATTATAATCCTTCCTCCCAATGCTTGGAATTCATTGTGTAGAAATGAAAAATGAAAGACGAGTTCCTGCCTTGCTCAGTGCATGAAGACAACAACACACAAGTAACTTCCTATAGAGAATGATATTTAATGACTTTCATTAAAGCAGCTGTGGTGGCACAGGCTAAACTTTAGTGCCAGACTGAATAGCAGTAAGGAAGGTGAAAATTCTAAGATATTATGAAACATTACTGAATACATGATGCTAGTGAAATATTGGCAATTTATAATTTTATCTTGGCTTTTCTTTCATTTTGATTTATTTAGGAAAATCACTTTATGCAGGTTAAACTAACTTTGCCCATGGATTAAGCAACCATTATACAAACAACTTCATAGTCAGAGTTAGTCCCAGGCCTTATGAAAACATTAAAACTTTTCATTACATTATTTATTTATTGTTAATGTCATATACTTTGGCATGTATATAGAGGTCAACAGACAACTTGCAGGAGTTGTGTCTCTCCTACCACTATATGGGTCCTAGGGATCAAGCTCAGCTCTTCAGACTTGCCAGAAAGAACCTTTATCCTGTAAGCTTTAAATTTTCACTTAGTTTTCTGTGATTTCATCCTGCTATAACTAGCTTTAAAGCATCTGTATGGTAGTCATTTATTTATCTGAATCCTCCTACCAGGCAATATGCAAAGGCCAAAATCATCCTTATATTTTTATTCTTCTCTTTCAAGATTCTATAATAATTCCCATCAACCAAATAATCATTTTTGATAAATTTAACTTAAAGTATAAAGTACATAAATCTATTCCTCAAGACATAAAGCTAGATAGATGTAGGGAGCCGTCCCTGCATTCTCCATTACAAGATGGCGCCTGCATCCGGCAGGCACCAAATGTAAACAAGTTAATGCGCGCAGGCGCTGGGTAATTTTCCATTCCTTGATCTCTGCCTATTCCGTGGCCCGATGAGCTGCAGCCAGTCATGGGGTGACACGTCCGAGGCGGCGGTTGCCAGCCTTTATTAGGGGACGGGATTCTTGGCTTGGGGTCTCCGCTCTGGTAAGCTTATGCTCTCCTCTCAAGACGCATTAAAGCTTTACTACAGAAGGATCCGAATGTCCTGTATGGTTCTTGCCGGCAAGACTATCGCGCGGGACAGATAGACATATATATTGGCACCCCAATCAGCAGAAATAAAATCCAATTACACAAAAGATGAAATTTTATTTGGTTAATTATGCTTGAATTTACAAGCACTATATTTTATTTTCAAAACTATAATGGATTAAGATTATTTCATCCTAGGTTATAATTTTAGTTGTACTTAAACTATAACAAAATATGCAATAAGAGTATCTTTGAGTTACTTCTTTATGCCTATAAATATTAGGCAAATGTGAGTCAGTGTCATAAACAACAAAATATTCTTAAAATCAACATTTTTTGATTTTTTGCTAATGACAACACAGGACAAAGAGTTTTAGATGCTATTATAGTGTGTTGAGTACTTTACAATATGCTACATTCCACATGTAGCTAAGAAAGATCTCAAAACTGAAAGACTGAATTTTTTACAAGAGTAAAAAAAAATTGGGAAATTGTTGAGCAGTGGTGGCCTTTAATCCCAGAACTCGTGGGGCAGATGCAGGCAGATATCTGTGAGTTCAAGACCAGCCTGGTTTACAAGAGCTACCTCCAGGACAACCTTCAAAGCCATTGAGAAACCCTGTATCAAAAAATGGGATATTGAACAACTGGAATTAAACTCAAATTATGTTCATATAACTAATGTTTTCCCCTCTGTGAGAATCTTTCTAAACCTAGGTAGAAAAGACTGAGGAGTGATATTTCAATAATTTTGTCAGATAAAGTTTTTGAAACTTATTTCTAATTTCCAAGTCCCTCTTCCCTTAATCTCCAATCAAAATAATCTACATGTGCCTCATGCACTGTCATATGCATGAATTGGTGTTCTGAACAGGAGAAAGACACCAGACTGAAAGAGAAAACATAATAAGAAGGCTGTAATCCAGCCTTCAAGGCAACAGTAGTGAGTCAAATAGCTCTCCAACCTCAGAAGGCAAGAATTATTAAGCTACAGTCCAGTCTTTTATGTTTTCTGCAATCAGGTGCATACACCATTGAGTAAGCTCCTGGCATTCAAATAATTGAAAACTGGGAACACAGTCCTGTGGTATTGTAAAGGGTACAGTTGAGAGCTTTCTAATAAGTGCTTCTCAATTCATTTCTTCAGAGATCATCCAACCTTTAAAGAGAAAAATAACTCTTGGAAAATTAGGATTTACACTAGCAAAAGTTTCCTTAAACTAAATCTTATTGCTAGCATATCGTTTAGTTGTTGATACCAAATTCCTATTCCAATATGGACTTCAATGTTCTAAGAAAGAGCAATCTTAACAAATTAGAAGTATTAATCAGTAGTTTTGTATTTAGTAATGTGCAACTAAGTTTTCTGTTGTAGCTTTATACTTGTAACAAGTTTAAGTTTCTATTATATTATTTAGCATTAATATCAGTTAAAATAATTCGGTTTATACAGTGAAATTGTCCATTACATCTCTTATAAAAGTATGTTTGAGAAACATTTCTTCTGAGGGTTTTTGATGTTTGAGACAACCATTGTCTTTGACTAGATTCAAGGTTTCTGCAAAGGGATTTTCCAGATAGGTAGGGGGATGGCATTGGTTTTGGCAGAGGGAATGCCACATTGTTGTTTCTCGTTTGTGCTCATGACAGGAAGTAGGATACATGATGTGAGACTTCCTAAAAGTGTCTATTTATGGAAACCCAGTTTGCCTGAATTGGGTACCAGTTTTACTTTACAAGCACATGTACATTATGAGATATAGTCTACATTTGACAGTGGGCACAATTTGAAGGTCACCATACTTGCTACAATTTGTGTGTACTTGTTGAAATGAGGCTTACAGAATGGTACAGAGAACACATGACTTGGTGGGACATCCATCTTAACTTGTAATTCTTTATTTGTTGAGAAATATTTCTTTCCCATAAAATTTATGTGATTGCAATATTCCTTTGGATGTAATCAGTATCTTCAAGAAGACAAATAGGTGAAAATATTCTATTGCAGATCCCTAACAGGAAAATATCCGTGACGACATTTGACTATTCAATAGTTTCCCCTGTCAAGATTACTTCTTTTCCAGAAGGTCAGTGATGATTAAAAATATATAATTATATATGTTTTTACTTCTCTACCAGTTTTCATGGATGTGGAATTTCATATGTTGTATAGAAGCAGGAGGGTGTAAAGTGGTCACAGGTAATTATTTATTATATCAGTAATTCCATTAGATTTGGGAAGGAATGAAGCAATATGGCCCTGGATCAGTATTTATGTGCTCCTTTTCTCACCAAGAGACTGAATGCCAGAGACTCAGTTAGCTGTAAGTTTTTGAAGTGTGACCAAATTGAGTTTTACTGAAATGTCATAAAATTGATGTACTCCCAAGGCAACTGTTGATAGCTGATGTATAGAAACAAAGTGGGTAATGAGAATATCTTTTTCCATGAACAGTGAAGTCCATCACAAAGACCAAGAACCAAAATAAACTTTTGTGAGCATTGGTATTGCTTTCCTAGTTGTAAGTTTCCAGTTAGATACACCAATACACTATGTTAATTGTGGATATAATATTAAAACTTCATTAATTATGAGGATAAAATATCAATCAAATGCTTAATACTGCTGCTCCCTTCTCCCTCTGCCTCCCTGACCTCTCCTGAGTCCTTATCCTGTCCAAGGTCACCATCACCCCAGGATCTCTCTGGGCCTGCAGCTGCCGAGAGTGGTCCCACCTGCATAGGGTGGACCCACCCAGACAGGAAGAAACTCCTTGAGTCTGCAAATAACACACTCTCCCTTGCCCCTGTGCCACCACAAACTCTCCTGAGTGAGGAGACTACCAGGAGAGGCCAGACCATCCATATCTGCAGATACTGAAGTATTATCCCACACACACCACCGGGTGACAAGAGGAGATAGAGAGACCCCCACCTGTACCCACTGGAAGAAGAGATGGGAAGAAGGCAGAATAAGAACACACTCAACAGAAAGACGAATATGACACTACCAGAATCTAGCGACTCCACACCAGCAATATCTGAAAATCAAAACACAGAGGAAGAAGAAGTGAGAGACTGAAAATCTATTTCATGAAGAGGTTAGAGACCATAAAATAGAAAACAAGAAAATCTCTTAAAGAAATAGAAGAAAAAACAAACAAAAAGTTCAAGAAATAAGTAATTCTCTTAAAGAATCTAACGAAAAAACAACCAAACAAGTGAAGGAAGCACTGGAAACAGTTGAATGCATGAAAGGTGAAATACAAACAAAAAAGAAAACACAGAATGAGGGGATGCCTGAAATACAAAGACAGGATGGATGAACGCTCAGAATCAAAGGATGTAAATATAACCAATAGAATACAAGAGATGGAAGAGAGAATCTCAGTTGTTGAAGACTCGCTAGAGGATATACAGTCATCGACCAAGAAAAATCTCAAGTGCAACAAATCTCTAACACAAAATATCCAGGAAATACGGGACACTGGAAAAGGCTGAATCTAAGAATAATATGTATGGAAGAAGGTGAAGAAATACAGCTTAAAGGTACAGAAAACATATTCAACAAATTCATAGAAGAAAACTTCCCCAACCTACAAAAGGATATGCCTAGGAAAGTACAAGAAGCTTATAGAACACCAAATAGACTAGACCACAAAAAGAATTTCCCTTGCCACATAATAATCAAAACACCAAACTTACAGAATAAAGAGAAGATAATAAGAGCAGCAAAGATAAAAGGTCAAGTAACATACAAAGGCAGACCTATCAGAATCACACCTGACTTCTCAATGGAAACTTTGAAAGCCAGAAGGTCCTGGACAGATGTACTACAAACACTAAGAGAACATGGATGCCAACTCAAACTACTGTACCCAGCAAAGCTTTCAATCATTATAGATAGAGAAAAAAAGATATTCCATGACAAAACCAGACTTAAACAATACATATCCACAAATCCAGCACTACTGAAAGTCCTAGAGGGGAAACTCCAAACCAATGAAGTTAACTACACTCACAAAAACATAGGTAACAGATATTCAAACTGTACTAAACAGGAAAAGAAACAGAAGGGTGATATCCACATACAATGAAAAGAGGAGATAGGTGACTTTACATAGAATCTAAGAAAGAGGAATATATTCTGAATAACAAATAGAACCTTTAACATGAAAAGACTTACCACAGGACAAACAGGAAAGTATCCATTAATTACAAACAGAAATCTTAACCTACACAGGAGAAAAAGAAATTTATTCTTAAATCTTTTTTTTTTACATTAAATATTTTATTTGGTTTTGATTTTTTGTAATTTTGTATTACTTCAAATTAGGAACAAGCTTGCTTCACTTGTCAATGCCTCTTCCCTCTCTTCTCACCCAACCTTCCCCCCCAAAATAAATCCCACCTACTCACAACCGCTTCCATCCTCCACTCCCCAGGCTGGGTTAGGTCAGTCAAGGAGGGCTCCCCAAAGTCCACATCATCCTGGGCTGGGCCTCCTGTCTCCCTGATATTTCCAGGCCAAGACATGGGATGGGCTCTCAAAGTCCCTTCTTACACCAGGGAAAAACACTAATCCACTACCAGGTGCCCCCTAGAGTGTGGAGGCCTCTCCATTGACATCCATGTTCAGGGGTCTGGATCAGTCCGGTGCTGGCCTCCCAGACCCCATTCTGGGGTCGATGTGCTCCCCCTTATTCAGGACAGCTGTTTGTGTGGGTTTCACTAGCCTGGTACTGAACCGTTTGATCTTCATTCCTCCCTCTCTGCAACTGGGTTCCAGAGTTCAGTTCAGTGTATATCTATGGGTGTCTGCCTCTGCTTCCATCAGCCACAGGAAGAGGGCTCAAGGATGGCATAAAAAGAGGTCATCAGTCTCATCATAGGGGAAGGGAATTTAGAATATCCTCTCCACCATTACCTAGATTGCCAGTTCTTGTCATCATTGTAGATCTCTGGAAATCTCCCTAGTGACAGATCTCTCCTCAGACCTATAATAGCTCCCTCTGATATGGTATATTTCATTCTGATCTCCTCTATCCTTCCCCCAACTCAATATTTCTGCTACTCCATGTCTTCCTCTCCTCTCCTCTTCTCCTGCTCTCATTCTGGTAGCTCCCTCTTCCTTACCCTCATGCTCAGGAGATCCTGCCCTTCCCATTTTCAGGGTTCCATGCATTTTCCCTTAGAGTTGTTCTTGTTTCCTAGTTTCTTTGGTGAAGAGGATTGTAGTCTGGCAATCCTTTGCTCTGTGTCTAAAATTCATATATGAGTGAGTACATACCATGTTTGTCTTTTTTGACTGGGTTGACTCACTCTGGATGGTTTCTTCTAGTTCCATCCATTTACCTGCGAACTTCAAGAATCAATTGCTTTATTCTGCTGAGTAGTACTCCATTGTGAAAATGTACATTTTCTCTATCTATTCTTCAGTTGAGGGGCATCTTGGATGCTTACAGTTTCTGGCTACTACAAACAATCCTGCTATGAACAGGGTTGAGCATATGTCCTTATATGGCCGTGCATCATGTGGGTATATACCCAAGAGAGGAATTGTTGGATCTTGAGATAGACTGATTCCCATTCATCTGAGCAAATTCCATAATGATTTCCAAAGTGGTCTTACAAGTTTGCACTCCCTCCAGCAAGTTAGGAGTGTTCCTTTTACTCCACATCCTCTCCAGAATAGATTATCATTGGTCTTTTTGATTTTAGCCATTCTGGCGGGTTAATAAGATGGTATCTCAGAGTTGTGTTGAGTTGCATTTCTCTGATGGCCACAGATTTGAGTAGTATTTTAAGTGTCTTTCACCCATTTTGATTCCTCTGTTGAGAATTCTCTATTTAGTCCTGCACCCCACTTTTTAATTTCATTGTTTAGTGTTTTGGTGGTTAGCTTCTTGAGTTCATTCACAACTTTGGTGCTATAAAAAGCTTGAAGTCAGGGATGGTGATGCCTCCAGAAGACCCTCTATTGTACAGAGTTGTTTTCGCTATCCTAATTTTTTGTTTTTCCATATAAAGTTGCGTTTTGTTCTTTCAAGGTCTGTGAAGTACTGTGTTGGGATTTTTGATGGGGATTGTGTTGAATCTGTACATTAATTTTGGCAAGATTGCCATTTTTACTATGTTGATTCTACCTATCCAAGAGTATGGGAGATAGTTCCATTTTCTAGTATCTTCTTTAACATCTTTCTTTAAAGACACAAAGTTCTTACTGTACAGGGCTCTCACTTTTTTGGTTAGAGTTACCCAACGAAGATAACTACACGGACACAAACATAGGAAATCAATAATGCAATTTTATTCTTAACATCTTATGTACATAAAGATCCTTTATTGTGCAAGGTATATTTCCTTGCTTTGGTCTCCCATTAACTTGAAAGGTATATTTTTCCTGTTTGGGTGTCACATTAAATTCCAAAGCATTTTTTCCTGCTTGTGTCTCCCATCATTTTCAAGGTATATTGTTCCTTTTTTCTGTCTAAAAATAGTTGTGCACAGTGGATTAATTTGTGTGTGTGTGTGTGTGTGTGTGTGTGTGTGTGTGTGTGTGTGTGTGTGTTGCAAATACAGAGTAAATTTTGTAAATTTAAGCAGCTCTGTTTTCAATATTGAAAATGTAAACATCAGGACAGTGCACTTCAATTCTGAAAAGGATTGAAGAGTGTTATTCATAAGATATGTTTGAAAACACTATAGCAACATGCTTTAGGTAATTGAATCTCATTGCAATACTGAAATCCACTGTAGTTTTCACACAGTGTGTAAAATTCTATGTGAGACATTGTAAAAGTGTAAGTGCAGTATTGACAGAGTTCTAGTAAGGGAAATGACAAAACTCACAGTGCACTAAGCCAAGGTACTACATATTACCCTGGGAACAGGGGATTTGACACAGAGATTGGAAAGCTCTAACATAGGGGTGGTGACTAAGTAAGAGCAAATTTTATGGAGTGCTAGACAAATGGTGAGAACAATGCATGCCAAGTGGCTCAGGATGAGAAAAAAATATTGTCAGAGTGCTTGCAACAGTATGAGAACAACACAAGCACATATTGCACACTAAGAATCAATTCCACAATGACTGTGGGATACAATAGAAACACTACTTTTGGACTCTTCACTGTTGAAAATGGTTTATTCATTTGACTTACACCTGTGTTTTTTGTTGTTCAGGGTTTTAAAGGTTTGCCCATGATGCCCAATGTCCACCATCTTCTTTACCTCATGGGGTTCATTCACCCATCTGGGGCTGAGAAAAAGCAAAAGAACAAGTGTCATTGAGTCCCCACTGCTCTGCCATGGCCACTTCCTCCTGCCCCGTAAAGTCTGCACACTGGCCTAATATCCAACTTCAAAGACCCAGCATCCACACATGAATCCTGTTCTCATTCACAATAACTACCACACCTGGCATAGAAGCGTATGGCCTACACATGTATAACTGACCTGGACGTTGAGAAACCCCAGTACAATGGGTAGATGTGATTGCCGCAAATCAGAAATGTTAGAGAATGCATTTGAGATTTCCCTCAGCTTTAATGTTGAACCTCAAAGGATTAGAACAGGCAATTGAAGTAGGGCAAAAAAGAACCAGATGATATCCCAGTCTCAGAAGAGAAAGTCACATTTTCAGGGCAGTATCATAAGAGAATCCCACACTTTGTGGAGGTAGGGGTGCATCAGTGGGTGACTTACATGTTTAATCATTTTCTTCTTCAGCTTCATTGATCTCCTGACGTGTTTGGAGATGCTTTCTTTCTGGCACCCAATGGTTCTTGGTACCCTCATGCCTCCTCATGGGTCCTGATGTGGGGAAGATTTGTCCCATGAGCACTGGGTCAGTTGGGAAATTTACTGCAATGTTTTGTCAGGATGAGAGAGAACTGGTCCTTCAAGTATGCCCTTGGGCCTTGTTCATGATCTGGTTTGTACATCTTCTGGTTCAGAGAGACTGAGAGTTTGGATGCACACAAGAGCCTGTTCTTGTTTCAACTTGTGGCCTCTGATCATCCTTCAATAGAGCAATTCCCCATCTTCCCTACTTTGTTCAGTTTGTATGTCATGTCAAGAACTGGGTAGAGTCAGAAATATTTCTAGGTTGTCTGGTGGGCTGAACTAACAAGTAATATTCACATGCCGAAGAATTTGTAGATATATTATATAATTTGAAGGGACTTTTTAACTCGATTCTTCAATCACACAGTATAAATCTAGGTTCTTGGGTTTACCTTTGAGAAGACACACCCCATTTCAGATGGAATTATAGAGAAAAAATTGTACATAGATGGGGAATTGCTGTTCTCACATATCAGGGAGGGTTAAGTAAAATCTTCACCCCAGTGTACCCAAGTCTAGAGCAGGACCCATGGCACATACCCATATCAGACCATAGAACAGAGAGGGGAAAGCCACAAGTGCCACCTCCCCATGCATTCTTCTCACCTGATGCCTTCTTACTGTGCCTCTCACAGATAGGTGGCATGCCATGAGGGAACAGGTTCTTACGAGATTGACCTGAGCCACAGATGACTGGCAGCTTTTTGGGCTTATCTTCTCCTGCTGTCTTCTTTACCTTTAAATTGTGGAGTGTACATGTAATCAGGGTTGGCAACATCTCTGTAGTCCTTTAGTGACATACTGTTTCCCTACGCATTATGTTTACACACTCTCTCAGCATCTGCATGACATCATGACATCATGCTTGCTTAAATGAGGAGGAACCTGCATGCTTAAAGGGAAGAAGAATGACCTAAACAAATCAGGTTTGAAGGAATATAATACTTGTCTTTCTCATCTTCCCAGAATGACTTCTTGTAAGCAGAAAGTGGGTGTGTGTAATTGGGAGTGTGGGACAAAGATGGTACAGGGAAGAAAGCAGTTGAGGAATCCAAAGGGTCTGTGAAGATAGAGATTCTGTGAAATCTAAAGCTTGTAGCGCTAGGCAGCTAATTGGAGAGCAATAGTAACAGGGAATGGAGGATTAGAAAGACTGATGCACCAGGATATTGTGGGGAAGTAAATGGAAGGAAAGGAGAAGAAATAATAGATAACAGATAGTGATCTAGGAATAAAACCAAGAAAAGACAGGTGGTCTAATCTTCTGCTGTGCACTGCATGTGTGTGGTGGCCTGAATGGGAATGGCTTCCATAGGCTCATATTTTCTTGGGTTGTGGGGTGGCTTGAAACAACATGGATTCTCTGGGTGTGGCAATATTAGGAGGTGTGGTTTTCTTTGAGTAGGTGTGAAATTGTTGGGGGAACTCTGTTACTGTGGGATTGGGATTCAAGGTTTCCTATGCTCAAGCTATACTCAGTGTGGCACACAGTTGCTTCTGCTGCCTGTGGATCAAGATACTGAACTCTCTGCTCCTTCCCCAGCACCATGTCTGCCTGCATGCCACCATGCCTCCTGACATGACAATAATGGACTAATCCACTGAACTGTAAGCTAACCCAAACTAGGTGTTTTCCTTCATAAGTGTTGCTATGGCTGTTTTCTCTCTTCATAGCTTTAGAAATCCTATAAGATGGGTTCCCAGTTTGTGAATAGTTTAGGAAGAATGGAAATTTTGGCCTCACTGGAAATGCTATGTCACTAAGAGAGGGCTTGGAGATTTCAAAGCAGATGTGAGCTTTCAGATACTGCTCCATGCCCAATCCTATCTCCTTTCAACATGCTTCTTCCATGATCATGCAATAATCTTCTGAACATATAAACAAAATCCCAATAAAATGCTTTATGTTATAAGTCACTCTGGTCATGGTGTCTCTTCACAGCAATAGAATGCTAACTAAGAAATTGTACAGTTAGGAAAGGTGGCACCTGCACCAATTCTGATTCCATTATGGGTCTCATTGTTCCCAAATCCTGAACTACCTTTTTTCCCAAATTCCTCATCTATGGAGTAGAGAATCCATGTACACACTGCAGAAAGACAGCAGTTTCTGAGCTTCTGAATGCGCTTTAGTTTCTCTGTTCCTTGTTAGTTTGTGTATCTGAGACTTCATTTCTTTGTATAGCTTAGGAAGGTTTTGCTTTCAAGATCTCAGAGACACCAGATTATTGTCATGCCTTAACATACACAGATGGTGATACTATTTAAATAGTACGATAATGAAACACTAGAATCTTCTCTCTCAGGACATATTCTTTACATTTTGAAGCAAGACTATGTCCTGCCTCACCAGGAACTCCCAGATCCTTTAGATTCCATTACAGTCCTTTAGACAATGGATTACATATCAAGTGATACTGACTCTGAGACTCACAGACACAGTTTAGCACTTGCATGCAAAAGCCTCATCGTGATTATGAATCTGAAGGGAATATGATGCTTCTGCTTTCTAGAGATTAGAGGAAACATTGACAAATCCACTCTCTTAAGTATCCCAGAGGTTAGTCTTTATAAGCTGTTCTTCAAGATGAGGAAATATTGTGATATGCAACACTGTCCATGGCACTTAAAGCTTATGTGAGGATTTAAACACACAAAGGCAAGCACTGTTCCACTAGGCAATGCACAGGGCCTGCAATTAGTTTATCAACTGAAGAAGTATATGCTGTCAGAAACATGGATGGATATCAATGTTCGGTGGATGCTAGTCCAGGCATTTTGATGAAGACAGCAGGAAGGCACAAGAGGTGGCTTCAGTGATAGAACACCTACTCAACCTGAGAGAACCCTTACGTTCTGCTCTGTGTACTGTCTACAGGTGATTAAAGGAAGAAGTAAACAAGGAGGAAAGAAGTGATAAGTATAGAGAATTGTGTATGAAGAAATACAGAGAAAAGAGAAGAAACCAAAGATACCGAGAGTTGGGGGATGGGGACTAGGGCCGTTTCAGACCCCCAACCTCAACATCATGGGCTTGAATGGAGGGGAAAAGGAGGTGCAGTACAGTGGAAGGGGGAGTTACTCACCTCCAGGCCTTTTCCCTCTGTCATGCCACAAGTCCCTTCAGAATGTTCATCTACAGAAGGGTTACAAGTGAGAAGAATTTACTATTTAGTAATTATTTCCAGTTTCTAAGCTCCTGTGGCTTAGTGAATGGTGGAATTGAGAGATTAAGTCCACTCATGGAGTGGAAGCAGCTGTATCATGGCCTTTCCTTCTCTTTTCTAATCACTTAGACACCATGTTCAGTGACAGTTCAGACATCTCCTGATTGTTTATGAAATTTCGGCTAAGCCTCATCACTGCCTCACTCCCATTTTAGTACATTTCTTTTTCTTTTCCCCAAAGCATTAAACAGTTCATGAAAATTTGAACCATTGGCACTTGTACATGTGCAATAATGAAAACCTCCTTGCACACGAGAAATGGGTAAATCTTCAGTGTGTTCAATGTGTGATGTATTGCAGGTCATTTAGCCCAAGGCTGCTAGGTCTTACCAGTGTAATTAACACTTTTCCTGTAGTGCCAAAGCTGTGTGTGTGTGTTCCAGGAAGAATTTGAGCTTAGGTTAAGAACTTGTGTGGTCTGGCCAGATTTCCTATTGAATCACAGGCTTGTGGGACAGAGTTTGTACATTGTGACTCTCTTGGAGGTTTCCTGTGACAACAGCAGAGAAAGCAAACTCATCTTGTCTTTTGTCTCCACAAACGCACAGTGATCTGGACCCTTGAACCTTTGTATTATATATAGTGTTCATTCACTGACAAGTAAATGAGCAGCCCACTCTCTCTCTGTCTCTGTCTCTGTCTCTGTCTCTGTCTCTCTCTCTCTCTCTCTCTCTGTGTGTGTGTTTTGTGTGTGTGTGTGTGTGTGTGTGTGTGTGTGTGTGTGTGTGTGTGTATTTGATTTTGTGTGCAAAGAAGTATGGTCAAACCCAGTAATAAGGATAGTGAATGCTAGACTAAATCTATTATTCACACCCAGCACATTTACATATTTTCCACTATACTCTATTAACGCATATTTTGTGTTCATTTTCTTTAAGTGTTATAATTTATATCTTGCTCTTCCACATAATATTGTGGATGAACTCCTTTTTACTCAGTTCTAAACTAAAGAAGGGAGAAGCTGTCTGTGATGCTCCCCGGCATCTTGACTGAACTTATTATCCTTACCCTTCCCTTGCTTCCCACTCACCTTTACTCTCATGGCATTGAGCATCAGATTCCTTGATAGGGCATTCCATGACTACTCCTTGGCAGGGCAGGGAAGCCGATTTAACTTGGCTTCTAGAAAGAAGCAGAATGCTTGTTCATGAACACAGCTTCTTGAAGTAAAGAAAGAGACAGGGAGTGTGCTGTGATACCTCGCAGACAGCATGGTGCACTGGAACAAAGTCCTGCATGAAAGAAGAGTACAGCTTGGGCGGTGAGCTACATGTTGGCTGATCTCTGCTGTCAGCCTGACTCAGGATGGAAAAGAGCAGGATACTCAGTTACTTCCTTGATATCTCTTCCTGAAGAAAGGAAACAGAGGTACAAATGGCTTTGCACTAAGTAGTGAAGAAGCCATATTAGGGAAATGCCCTGGGAGAACACGAAGTTCTCCCAGAAGGACAGACATATCATCTTCTCATTCTGGCTTCATATCAGTGAGACAAATGTTCATCATAAGTGGCTGAGAAAGATGAGAGGACAGCAGAATAATGTTCACGTTGAGGTATAGAGGAAGAACATGTCTAGTGTTCTACAGCTTAACAGTATGACAGTTTGCAGGAAATGAATGAAGAAGTTGCAGACCTGGTTCTACTGACCTGCAACTTCAGGTCTTTAGAGGATCATGCAGGATAAACATCTTTTTGAGGCCATCTTGTGCTACACATTAAGTTAATCCCTGTCTCATTGAGACCCTGATAAAATGAAATATACAAAGAATCTCGTGGATGAACCTCACTGGCAAAATGATTGTGTGGCATTTGTGAGTCACTAGGATCTATTCCTCATGCCACAAATGAACTAATTAATTATAAAAAAGAATCAGCATGCTCCAAATATACTA
>NW_023277363.1:707725-737439 GCF_003668045.3 Cricetulus griseus | reverse complement strand
GAATTCATTTGGGCCTAACTACAGCAAGCTGCTGACATAAAGCACACATGTGGCAGTGGGACTCCGCAGCTTTTGGCAGAAAGATTAATTGTAACATCTACCTGGTCCTGTTTTCAGAACATGTGCAGTTCCAAGGTTCACTTTGTCTGATGCAGATCACAAAGATGATCCCTGATACCTGCCTGCACCCCAAACTCTGGCTCACACTCAAGCTTTGGTGAACACAGACCTTGAGCTCAAACAATACCTTATGAAACATTAAAACATTTGGAAGTTTGGGAAACAGAAATGCTATGTGCATGAATAGCCAAACTGCAAATGAAGTGACCAACATTTCCCTTAGATGATTATTTTAAGAGTGATAAACTGAGCAGGACATGGTGATGCATTTCTTAGTACCCAGCTCTCAGGAAGGTCATGAGTATAAGGCATGTCTAACTAAACAGTGAGATCGTGTATCAACCTAAAATCATATAAATGTGGACATTGAGATGACTCAGTGGGTAAAAGTGCTTGTCACAAAGCCTGATGTGCTGAGTTTAATCCCTCTGGGACCTACAAAATGGAAAAAAAAACTGACTCCCCCAGTTTGTACTCTGACCGCCCCATGGGTACTATGGCAAGTACGAATTGACCCATATACATACACACATATAAAATTAATAAATGTATTTTTAAAACTGAAAATAATAACAATCAAAGGTGATATACTGTGAATCTTTGGGAAAAATAAATATGAAATTTTAGAAAAGAGACTTAGTTACGTCTTTCACTTTAAAATATAATTACTTTAAAACTGGAAATCCAGGAAGAAATGTTGAGTTTTCATTTGTGATACAATTTGCATCGTTAGACCAATGCTTTATATTTTTAATATCTAAGAAGCTCATGTACATCAAAAAATAACAACATGAATACTTTATACAAATATAGCTGGACCAATGGTTTATATTTTTGATATCTAAGAAGCTTATGTACATCAATAAATAACAACACGAATACTTTAACTATACAAATGTTTAATGGTACAGAACTGACAAAGAATAAGTACAATCCTCAGTGATAAAAAATATAATTAAAACAAAACAATATCCTCCCCATTATGTTAGCACACACTATAAAGTTCTAAAATGCCTAAACTTAGTGGAAGGTTGCAGGAACGAGCATTGGTTAATAATGAGGTAATAGTTAGCAGTCCCATTGGGAAGCATTCCAACATTCTACATTAATACTAAATGAATAATATTCCTTTTTGTTTGTTGTTTGTGTTTCAAGATAGGCTTTCTGTGAGTAGCCCTGGATGTACTGGAACTCACTTTGTAGACCAGGCTGGCCTCAAACTCAGAGATCTGACTGCCTCTTTCTACTGAGCTTTGGGATTAAAGTTGAGTGCTACCATGCCAATCCTTAAGAATAATTTTCTTTATTAAAGCAACTTAATTTTAGAAGCAATTCAAAATAAATTAATAAATTTGTTCCATATATTTTAATCACAACATCAGTTCAAGTTGCAAAAACATGAGAATATAACACTGCTTTCTTTGATAAAGTCAGTATGTTCATTTGATGAAGTGTTATACAATCACTAAAAAGTGATTGTGGTTCATAAAAATTTGGAAAATGCTCATAATTTGGTGTTAAGGTGAAAGAAATATACATTCTATAGTTACTCTATATCCTTGAAGAGAAAATTTCTCCACCAGCTTGTAAACAAATATGTCCCATATTTGCATTTAAACTATTTTCTTTCATTAAGATACTGAAAATGTATTGTCTAGGCAGGGAAGAAGACTCAAGTGGTTAAAAAATCTTGCCTGCTAACAAGCCTAATGAGCTGAGTTCTAACCCAAGAACACACATGGTGAGTAGAGAGAAGTCCAAAAATGTATCCTCTGACTTCCACATGTGTGCATGCTATATACACACAAATGAAATAATTTTGAAAAGATAATGTCTGTAGTAGTTATGTTTAGTTTTAAGATGCTCTATATAGTAGATGTGACTCATCCATATTAGTTTGCCTAGTATTGGATGATTCAATGACAATTTGTGTAGAAAGCAACACATAAGTAGGTAAATGTCTTGTTCCAGTGTGCTGAAGTTTCCAAGAATGTTAGGGCTTTTAGACAGATCATTGCTCTTTTTTCTGTAGAAAATGCAAGAAGACTATTTGCTGAACTGCCAAATGGATTTTTCCTAAATAACACCTGACCTGTTAAGTTGTCACAATGAAAACTGAGGATGTTCTTTATTAATATCCATCAGGATTAGCAATTCACTTCAAGGTGTGTGTCATTAACTGGTTGGTTATCATGTTGTTTAAGCAGCATGCAGCCAGAAGTGAAGGCAATTGCTTTACAGAGTGTGCAACTGTTCTAAAGCAAAATTCAATGTACAGTCCTCAAATCACAGGCATCGTCTACTGCATTTCTAGAGGAGCTATTTCTTTCTAGTGCTAAGAATTAACCCCAGGGCCTGGTGTTGCTAGGAAATCCTAAAACCTTAAGCTATACTTACCACAATGTTGTCATATTAGATATTACAAGGTATTATTATGTAGTCCCAGATGGCCTAGTACTCACTTGTAGCCCAGGCTGAATTCAGTTTTATGGCCATTGTCCTGCCTCAGCTAGTTGTACAGGTGTGTACAATTATGTCCAAATTTTGCAAGCTTTTGGAGCTTTCTTTTTACACTGTTGATGATCAAAACCAAATTCTTGAGAGAAAAAGTGCTCACTGGAGAGTTACAATTGTCTATCTGAAAACAAGCGGCAACTGAGATTCTGTCCTGCTAAGATGGTCAAAGCTCATTGGTCTTCTTAGTTCTCTCACTCTTTTATAACTCTGAATAAAGTGATTTGAACACACACACACACACACACACACACACACACACACAAACAGACAGAGAGATAGAGATATAGAGATATAGAGAGATAGATAGAGAGGGGGGAACTGAATAAACAACTAAAAGGTAACTAACTCTATAACATACTTCCCTAGTCTCATTGCCTCCAATGACTTGAGTTTGATACACACAAAAGTTTATTCCTATTTACTGTTGTGGCTCAAATCCCATAACTCAGGGCTGAAGAAGAATATCCTTAATTCTGAGTTCAGTCTGGGATCTGTAACTAGTATCAAGCTGTCAGTGGCTACATAGAAAGGCCATGTCTCAAAGTATATTCCCTTACAGAGTAGCATGTGAAAAAGCATTCATGTATTATCAAGAAATTTGTTAGTTCTCAAACACTTTAAATATTGCTCCCTCACTGTATTTCAAACACAAATATTATGTTGAGAAATACATCAGTTATCTCTGCCATGTGGCTGCAACAAAAATACTTTTCTTAATGTATAAAAAGAAGTCAAGTTGCTGTTATTAAAACCATTAAAATGTGTTTAAAAATAGCTGTAGAAATACAAAACTGAGAGTTTCATTGCTATTTTGTATTTGAGTTTTATTGCCTTTTTTCTGCCCAGCGGGGTAGGCTTTTAAAACAACAACGTGATATGAGAATGCATTTCAAAGCAAGCAACATTTATTAGAATAGCACAACTATTTGCCCTAAGAACATACTCTTCTCCCAAAGAAGCCATCAACTGTCACTAGCTCCTCAGCTGGAGGTGGGTCTTCTCAAGCCCTAACCCAGAAACGCTGGAATTTTGACTGGCTTGCTTTAAAGCATGTCTTGTGCAGATAACCGTAGCAGCTGTGAGTTCATGTTGCAATGGCCATGACAGGTCCAGAAGCTCTCCTCCTCCTCTAGATCTTACATTCTTTCCACCCACCCCCCTTTGTGATGTTTCCTGAGCCTGTGTTGAGATGGATGATAATTTATGTCCTATTTAGAACTAACCACTCTGTATCAGGCATTTTTTAGGGGGGATGGGCCACCAGCTACCTCCCAAAATATGGCACAAAATTATTATTAATTTTGAATGCCTGGCCTTAGCTTAGTTCTTATTTCAATCTGTTTCTCTTTATCTACATATTTCCCCAGGGCTTTATTTCTTTCTTCATACTTTCCTGTTGTCTCCATGTCTGGCTGGTAGCTACCTGGCTTCTGGCCCTGAGCGTGTGCCTATCTTTCTCCTCATTCTCTTCTTTCTTCTTCTTAATCTTGTTCTTGATTTAGCATACTTATTCTCTCTGCCTATGAGCCCCAACTATCCCTCTATTGCCTAGGTATTGGCCATTCAGCTTTTTATTAGACCAATCAGGTGCCTTAGGCAGGCAAGATAAAACAAATGCAACAAGGTTAAACAAATGCAGCATCAATAAATGTAACACATTGTAGGGGACACTGTAGCCAAGACTGCTAGGGGCTGGCATGGTCAGGGTGATGTAGGGAAAGTTTAAAAGTGAGAGGCACTCACGTGGGCTGCCTTGCTTCCATTTCATCTTTTGCTTGCTGTACTTACTGCTGTCCTGTCAGCTGGCTATGTCACTCTGTAAGTAAGGCTCTTCCCTAATAAATACCCTTATATTTTTACCTGACTCCGTATTGGTAATTCCCTCATTACATATATTTACATAATTAAAGTAATATTCCACATCAATATCATGCTATTTATTTGATGTTTCTCTCCATCTGCTTCTCACACTCATTCAAAACCAAAATTATGGTTATGGTAGATCATTCCCAACAACAAAATTTTGACTATCTTGTGTTTTTTGGAAGATTCACCTAGGAACTCACAGGTCCTTGTAGTTTAACAATATAATGGTGGTTTGAATTAGAATGCCTAGCCCACCCCACACCTCACCATAGGCCTGTAGATCTGAATTCTTAGTCATTAGTGAGTAGAAACACTTTGAATGGATTAGAAGGATTAGGAGGTGTGGTCAACTAGGTCCAACCGACTGTGGAACTATTCATGAACTGTTTTATAAGTATGGCACGTCACCTATTTTCTTGTTTAGAGAGGCCATGGAGACCCCCCCCTAAATAGATTCTATCCAGTGTCCAGGTTACAAGCAGGAGGGTTAATAAACAGGAAATACTTCCTCAAAACTTTCAAGCAACACCACATTCAATCAAGGCCTTTGACTTATCCTCACTCAGATGGAACAACTGGTAAAATGGAGGCTAGAGGAGCCAGACAAGACTCTCAAGCCCAAATAACCACTGATGATTAGAGACTCAACTTTCTATGACAGCACAACAGCACACACACACACACACACACACACACACACACACACACACACACACACACACACACACATTTTGGCAACCTGAATGGCCTTAAACATCCATCAAGAAAGTATAATGGAAAGCTAAAATGATTGTTATGTTGATTTTAACAAGTCAAGTGAAAGATCTCAGAAATTAGATTTAAATCTAGCTATACAACATATTATTTGAACTATTTCTCACTGATGATTTTGTATGTGACAAGAAAAATGCTTCCCAGATAAGAGCCATCATATCTCAGATCAAGTTAACTTGCTACTCCTTATCTGGAGCCATGAGAGATGGACCCTCTGTTGTATTAATCTAACACTCAAATGATAGGTCAATGCCTTCTCATGCTCAGTCTCTGTTCCAAATGACTTTGATAGTGACTGCAAACAGATCCTAGGTCCGTAATTGTCCAGGCCAGCCTGGAGACCAAAAGAAAAACAAGGAGAACCCTAGTGGAAGGAGCTTTTGTGAGTAAAAGTGATTCTAATAATCTTGGATTTCGACATCTACTCTTTTCTGGCTTCTTCTGATTCTTTGACTAGACTAATAACTCATGCTTTTAGTTTACCTCTCACCTCTTTCCAGATACTACTCAAGAACATTCATATCTACATCCTACAGATTATTTCAAAAAAGGCCATCTGTTGGGATGTCCCAAAACCCCACCACCAATACCCCACATTCAGTCTTAAGAAACCAGACCAGCTGTGATTCCAAACCCATAATGGCAGTTAGTGCTACTTCAGAGGGTGGGGGATGTTAAGACCCAGAAACAGAAAACAGCTAAGACAAAAAAGCAACAAAGGGAAATTAACCAGGTTTTTTCTTGGCAAAAACCAAAAATGTTTTTGTTTTTGTTTTTCTATTTTTATTTTTGTTTTTTGTCTCGTAGGAGTCTCATCTTTTCCACAAACTAAATATGCCAAAAGTGTTTGGGGGACCCTAAGCTCTAGTCCACTTCCTCAATATTTTAAAGTTACGCTTTCAGAAGGGGGGAATAGTAGAAGAGCAGTGAAGGCCTGTTATCACAAGACACCTCTGATGAGGGAAGTGCTTCTGTGTATGTTTTTGTCTTATTTGATGATAAATAATGTACTGTGTGGCCAATGAGGCAGCAAGTTAGGTGGGACTAGGAGTCAAGGACGATTCTGGGAAATGAAGCAGAAATCCAGGCAGGAAATGATTTTGCAGGCAGACTCCTATATAAGCAAGGAAAAGAAGGAAGTCATTCCCATTTTTCTTGCTCTTACTCCTTATCTCTGCTCTGTAGTTGACATGTGATCCACCAGCAAGAGAGGGCACCAGCAGGAAGTGTCCATGATAAGATAAGTCTTATAAAATATATAGATTTATGATAATTAAGACTGAGCTAGCAGATGAGAAATCCTAGTTATTGGCCAAGCAGCATTTTAACTAATATAAGTCTCTGTGTTTTACTTGGGACCTTAACGTGGCAGTGGGAGGAATTGGGTGGCCTGGCAGAAAGTGCCCACATGGCAGCATGACTTCGGTGGCTTGGTGGAAAGACTTATTGTTACACACCTTCTGGTTAAGGGAATAGAATTTCTGGCCAGGGCAAAAACCTCATATTACAGTTGGGTCAGATCAATCTCTTGGTCAAAGGATCATCCCAAGCAAGTCAGGCTGAACTTAAACCATGCTTAAGCTACCAATTATAACAATAATTTACCATTATTAGACATTTCACACTGCCTGTATATGCTGGCTAAATTTTAGAAAAGTGTAAAAGGAGGTGGGGGGATTGTGAGAAACTTAGAAAACTTCAAAGGTAGTTACCCAGCAAGGACATGTATTTCCTGAACATCACCCTTTGCACTGATTAGCCAATTCCATCAGATTGTGAAGCTGAACTCCAATAGATAGAATGAAAGTCAGTCACCTCTATTTTATGGATAACAGAAGGGAACCATGGTGGCCTCAGTGTATTTGTTAGTCCAATTTGGGTCTTGAGCACACCCATTTTACAAAAAGAAATTGCCTTGGTTCTGCCACTTTCACTTTGTTTGTATGTTCCTTTGTATGCCACTGAGATCATTCATCATCTGTTTCTATGAGTAGCTTCAGAAAAGTAGTATACTGATTATTAAAAAGTAGAAGAGCATCCATCTGTCTGCAAAGGAGCTGATACATAATTCACTTGAATGAGGTACATTGGCTTGAGAATCCCAGGCCACAATTGGGTCTTGAACTGGGAAGGAGAATATTAGAAACAGTGTATGAAGAATCTAAGTGTGATTGGTCCTTAAAGGGAAGGTGAGGCTTCCCGTAAAGTCTGAGGAGAGTTTCTTTAGCGTGGACTAAAGAGGCACTTCATTAAGAGTGGAAAGGAGAGAGAGGGAGAAGGAGAGGAAGACGGGGATGGATGAAGACAGACAGACAGACAGACAGAGACACATACCACACACACACACACACACACACACACACACACACACACACACACACACAGAGAGAGAGAGAGAGAGAGAGAGAGAGAGAGAGAGAGAGAGAGTCTATGACAAGGATGGTGAAAGAAGATCAATGAGCCTCTTCAGAGAGCAGCAGTCCTCCTTTATACTAGATCTCCAAGAAGCCTCCCCAAGGAATCCAACCAATTCCCGGAACAAAGGAAAGGTTTGACTATTTACAACCTTTTAGGAGTAGTGGGAAGTCTCACATCATGATACTAGTTTAACCTGACGAAGATGCAGGCTCCAGATATCATAAATTTGAGAGTTGCCAGTTCATGCCACAGACTGCCTTTTAATTCCCTATCTCAGGGAGAGCTACAGGTAGGCATAGGCTGATTCAGTCTCGGAGTCAAGCTCTGGACAGATCTAAAGTTACAAGTTTAAAGGTACAGGATTGTGTTCCAACACTGATAATTTCAGGACCCTGTAAAAAAGAAGGAGACTAAAAGCTCGTACATTCATGTTAAACAGCAGCAACGGTCACAAAGGGTAATGCTTGGGTGGTAAAATGCATTACAAATGCATTCAAGGGCCAAGAAATATGTAGCCAATAAGAAAGAAATTCAGCAATCTGAAAATGTTAACAAGTATAAAGCTGCTGCATGTCAGAAGCCAGGGTAGCAGGCAAGAGATTGAGAACAATGTACACAATTGGGACAATGAAGACTACACAAATAATTGCAATTTGTAAGGGGTGGAAAAATAATGAAAGATATTAAGAATAAAAATATCTTTCATAGGCTCAGATATTTGAATAATTGGTCTCCATTTGGTGGTGCTATTTGGGGAAGTACAAACTTTCTGGAGGAAATATGTCACTAGGTGTGGGCTATGAGTTGAAAAGCTTCATGCACTTTCAGTTTGTTCTCTCTGTTTTGTGGACAGAAGCAGCATTTTTGTGAAGATGGCAGAAATCTGATTGCAGTGGCCAGATCTGGTCCTTCTTAATCTTGGAGGACTGCAGCAGTCACAGAGTCAAACTGGTCCTGAAGAATGTTAAGCTGATCTGAACTGGTGAGACAGAGAGGTTAATTGATGCAAAGAACACCTCAGTCCATCTGTTTCAGGTTTGAGACCCCAAAACAATGTCGAGGATGGCAAGAAGAGCAATGGTTTGTATATACCATGGCCCATTAGTCCCCCTATAGGTTCACCTGAACTGATTTTAGAGATTGAGGTTCATTGATATCTTGATGTCTGCTTCAAGGCTGACAGAAGGGTAATGACAGGAGCATTAGCAGGAGTGCCTCAGAAGTGGGTCCATTCAAGGGGCCATGATAGAACTTGACAGTTTGAAAACATCCAGAACATAAGTCATGAAGTAGTAACTGTACACCCAACATTGTGGGGAACATTAGATGAGAAAAACTCTCACATCAAGACTAACATGAGTTAAATGCAGTTGTACAAATGGCTGGACCATTTACCAGAGCTATGTAGAAGGATAAGGTGACTATAATTTATATCAGACTCCTGGAAGCTTTGAAAAACAAGTCAGGTAAAGTCAGCTTCTGAGGAATGAATCTGAACAGAAAGTGTCTAAGTGGAATGTCTTGTTTTCACATGTGATGAACTTTGTATATTTGATTCAAATAGTAACAATACAATCTACTATTTAATGAGCCAAACCAGAGTATTTTAACTAACACAATTTTATTAAAGGTAATTTGATAAAGTGAAATTTTAAAAATTGGGCTTATTACCTTAAATATCCATGTGTTATATTTGAAAACATGACAATACATATTTTTGTTAACATCAAATTGTTGTACCTACATTCAGAGATTATATAGTACATATATTTTATGTTGTCAGACAGTGTAAAGAGACAATTTAATTCTAAGTTGTTGCCCCTCAAGAGAAATATTTTCCAATTAAAAAATTATAGCCATAGAGACAGCGAAGCATTTGTCTAGAGTAAATGATTCACTTTGCAAAGATTTTTATATTAACCCTAATAACAGAGTATTTAGGACAATTCTCAAAAACATTTTCATTCCATACACTTAACCAACAGATGGAAGATGAAATCAGCCAGTCATGTCAAATCTGTTATAAATAATGTAACATGGACTGACTTGAAAAAGAAGGCTAGAGTCAACTCTTTATTCCTTCTGCTGATGGACAAATCACTAGGTCACCATATTAAGATAGCAGTAAGTGTATTTCTTAACATCATTCTATTTAAAAATAGATTGGTTGTTTAGAGGCATAATTTGTAAAACAAGACAACCAAATTAAATGAGCTTCTATGGTTTCTTAGTAAACATATACAGACACCACTGTCTGAGCCTTACACTCCTTATAGGCCTCAAGGTAGAGTGCAGGCTTTGGGCACTGGAATTCTATATCTATCTGGGTGGAGACTAAATTATACCCTGAAAGCACCACGGGTGAGTCCAGGTTGGAGAGAACCTCCTTCATTTATGTCATCTTCTCCTAAAAAACCTAAAGGATTGGGGCATCACTTAATAGAACCATTTGTTGACTCTACATATATAAAAACCAACTGTCAATGATAGCTCTTGCATATTCTGGATATCATTCCAAAGCTGTAAGTTTGATGACAGAATAGCTATCTGAAATCCACCTGTAATGAGGGAGCATGGGTATTTAGAGTGCAGACCCTGAATTAGCTTTTCCTAAGAGAAAGTTTCCAATGCAAAGGTAAAGGGCACGGCTAATTGAAGTAGCATGTGGGTCCCATACCAGTCAGGAGGTAGGCATAGGTACAAGGAAGCCCTGTTCACAGAATCAGACCTATGCAGCCAGAAGCAGAAGCAGAAGCAGCAGACTTCTGGAAGTTGTTACTTTCGATGCGTCTTTATCGTTTACTGAGCTAGCACACAACTTACTGTTGAGGATGGTGCTCCATTCAAGGAAACTTGTGCTCCATCCAAGGGAACTGCTTGAGCTGGTACGTTCCTGAAAATCAACTTCACTGAAAGTTAACACATTTTTGACAATTCAGTCTTTTATAAACAATATGATTTTTGAATATTATTTTACATTAAACAAATTGGTTTTGTTTTACTTACTTTAGGCTTAAAATTGACAACACATACAATATATAGTGTGATGGGATATAGAAAACAGTTCTCTCCCTACAATCATGGCACCATTTGTACTGAGCAAGACTGACCAATGGTTTGTTATCTTAATTATTTTTAGCAGTTTAAAAAATTAGTAACTCTAACATAAGATAAGGATTTTATAATTTTCCATCATAAGTCTGAGCTTCAAAATATAATTCTAAACTTAAGATCCTTTAGTATCAAAAGAAACTTAAACCATAAATATAGTTTGTAGAGAGACTGGGAACCTCATTTTACTGATCCTTTTATAATGTAGTTTTACAAAATGCCAGGTTTTTATATGACTCAGTTTCAAAACAAACTATCATGGAAGCCTGCTCTAGTAAAAGGGAGATAAAATGGCAAGCAGGGGCTCAAGAGTGCCTATTGCCTAAATTAATTTATGTCATGTGGTTGGTCACCATACACACAATGATGATGAAGTCATGTAGCATGCCCTTTCTTTAACCTTAGTAAAGATGATGTCTGAGTCTCATGGCTGCCATATTGCAGCCAGCCACATGGTTGTTGTATAATCTAAGATGAGATTAGGTCATGAGCCAAGATGGCAGCAAGCAACATGATACACCAAGGTGAGCCCATCAGGAACATACTCTTTTCCTGAATAATAGTTGAGTCCATTTTACATGCAGGTATGTTGCTATAGCAGATTTTAAGTACCTATATATAGATTTTAAAACCATGCTCAATGAATTTACAAAAAGTTAGATTTCCAACAAATCTTTAAAGAGAGTTAACAAGGCTGGGTTGTGGTGGTGGTAATGGAGGCAGCACATGATTTGAATCCCAGCAGGCAGGGGCAGGTGGATCTCTGTGATTTGGAGTCCAGCCTGGTCCACAAAGTGAGTTCCAAAACAGACTGCAAGCTACACAGAGAACCCCTGTCTCCAAACAGCAAAAAACAGATATTAAACAAAAGCAAGGAAAGGGAAGGGGATTATTTGAATTAAACAAATCATGGAGTATGTGATAAGCAACAGTGATGCCTGTTGGGAATAGTTTACTTTTTAGATGTTTTTAAGCACACAGTGACTTTTCATGTCCTGCTCTGTTTTGCTCTCCTTTTCCCTGAAACAGAGTCAGGTGGATAGCCTGACCCAGGACAGAGACTTTTGAGGAAACTCTTGAACAAATATACCTGGCTGTGGAAGACATGGGCCAAAATCCAACTCCAGAGCTGCCTTCTCAGTAAAGTAGAACAGCAAGAATTTTTTTCAATATTATCCATACCTAAAAGACATTTTAATCTCTGTAAGACTGAACACAATAATCTACATACCCTGTTGGTTGGAGTATGTCTGCAGATGGGAATAGAAAACCTGAAATTCTTTTACCCCTTAGCTGTTAAAGATGAAGCAGTGATTTCCAGGTTTGGAGAGGTAGAAACATAGGAAGGCCTAATACTTGTCAAAGGACTCCTATAAATACTTAAGTTCAGAGGCCCAGTAGAAGAGGTGGACAATCTGGCTCTAAATGTGGTGGTAAACCACACCCATGAGAAGGAGTTAAAGTAGCTAGGAATTTTATGTGGGAGGGGGGCCTCATGCTGTCATTCCACTTTATGGATTATATCTAATTCGGGTAACTGGAACATTCTCAAGTTTTCTCAGTAAATTTTCTTGCTTACTCTAACCAGAAGCTTATTTGTTTTGTGGTGATTTGAATGGGAATGGTCCATATAGGCTCATCTGTTCAAATGCTTGCTCCCTAGTGAGTGGAGCTATCTGAAAAGGATTAGAAGGTTGTGGCCTTGTTCAAAAGCCAATGGCAGGCAAACAGGATCATAATGGAAGGTCTCAGGCTTATGCCTGTCTACAAAGCACAATGGTTCCCATCATTATGGAAATGGAATAATTGATTCAACGTACTTTTTTTCTATTCTAAATTTTATTACTTTCCACTCGCCTGTCCATTATTTTATGCCCTGTTCTTGTTTTAGGTTTACTTTTTTTACCTCAGTGTCTTAAGAAAAAAATGTCGGATTATTGAGCTGATATCTTTTTTAAAAGACATTAAATGAATGTGTTTGTGTGTGCACGTGAATGTACAGGCATGCCTGTGCGGGTGCATACCTGTGTGCATGTGTGTATCTCTCTGTCTCTCTCTGTCTCTTTCTCTCTCTCTCTCTCTCTCTCTCTCTCTCTCTCTCTCTCTCTCTGTGTGTGTGTGTGTGTGTGTGTGTGTGTATAACATGTATACCTGGGTGATTGAAGAGTCCATATGATGCTTGAAGGCATCATATTCTGTGGTGTTTTATTGTTTATGATTTATTGAAGCTTTTCTGAGTATTCAGGAAGAAAATTCAGCCTTAAGCTATAGAAGTCAGGCAGTGGTGATATACAACTGTAATACTAGCAGCCAGAATCTAGGAGGTGATGGTACACACCTTTAATCCTAGGAGTAAAGACTAAGAGGTAGAGGGATCTATGTGAGTACAAGACCACCCAGATCTACACAACATCTATCCAGTCCTAAAGAGACACAGCTCACACAGGATAATCTCAGCACCTGGGTACAGGGGCCTTTAATGCCCCTGTACACTAGAGGGAGATAAAGATAGGAGCATGGCCTTCAGTAGTCGGTATCAGGCATTCAGTCTCCAGCCACATTGAGGACAGGAAGACACTGAAGCCTCATGATTCTCCAGCCATGCTGAGGTGAGGTTACAGCCTGAGGTTTGGTGTAGCCAGGATCGCCTATCAGTCTGAGGTAGAGTGAGAGCTAGTGACCAGGTGCTTTGCTTTTCTGAACTTCAGTTTCAAGCTTGAAGCCCAATATCAGTCTCTGGGTCTTTTGTTTGTCATGTTACAATATCCTTGAAGCTAGAGTTGCAGATGCTTGTGACTAGCGGGTATGTCTTGGAGAAAATATACTAGGATTTTTTACAAGAACAACAAGGACTTGTAACTTCTTGTGCCAACTCTCCAACCCCCTTTTCCTGTGTTTTTTTTAAACGGGGACTCAACATTTAATAATTTCTATAGGACTAATTTAGTAATGTCTTATAGATATTCATATTTTTTTCATTTGTGTTTTATGATTTCCAGTATTTTTTCTCTATGGCTGAACATGCCATTCTCTTCCTTTGGCTGTCCAAGTGGCTGGGAGTGCAGGCCTTCTCCACCTGGTGTGGTGTTTTCAGTGGATTTTCTAACTTACATTTTGCATTTCCTCTCTCACACATTCTTATACTAGTTAATTTGCACAGATTTTTATTTTCATAAATTTCCTTGTTATTGACTTCATTCCTCTGTGGTTAAAGAGCATACTTTACACTTTTTTTCTTCTGGCCAGTGAATGATCTAACAGAATATACAATATGCTCTTTAAAAGAAAGTCTATTCTGCTATCTTGTGTGGATTGTTGTGTACGTGTATTCCTAGGACTACTTGGTTGTTACTGTTGTTCAAGTCTATTATCAGATTGATTACATGTCAGTAGTGTTCTAACCATTACCAAAAGTACTTATTGAAATCTCCAATTAGTATTTTTGAATTGTCTATTGTATTTCTGTGACTTTTTGCTTCCTGTTCTTTCTTTTCTTAGATGATTACTTGTTTGTGATTGTGGTAGCTTCCTGCTGGTTCAAACCCTTCATCATTAGAAAACATTCTTTACCCTGTAAAGATTTTCTTTTATAGTGTATTTTGTCTGACACTTACATTGCCATTCTACTTTCTTAGGATTACACTTTATACATTTTCCCATTCTTTAAAACATTAAGTATTTCGGCATATTTTTAAGACACACAGTTGAGTATATTAATGTATCTCTTACATCCTCAGGGTGAATGGAAATAAACTCATTGCCACACTCAGAAGTCTCCCAGTTCTGAAGGCAATGGAAAAAGGGAGGATGGAAAGAGTCCTTTCTTCTTTTTAAGTTTTTTATTTATTTTACATACCAACTTCCTACTGACCTCCCGTTCTCTCCCCCACCTCCTTTCTACTTCCTCCCATCAGCTCCTCAGAAAGTGTAAGGCTTCCATGAAGAGTTAACAAAGCCTGGCATATCAAGTTGAGGTAGGACCAAGCTCTTCACTTCTACATCAATGCTGAGCAAAGTATCCCACCACAGAGAATGGGTTTCAATATCAGCTCATGCACCAGGGACAGATTCTGTTTCCAATGATAGGGGTCCCACAAACAGACCGAGTTATTCAACTGTCACCCACATGCAGAGAGGGCCTAGTTTGGTCCCATTCAGGCTTCTCGTCAGTGGGTCTAGAATCCATGAGATGACTAGACTGGGTCAATTGTCTCTGTGGGTTTCCCTATCATGATATTGAATCCCTTTGGTCATATGATCCCTTCTCTCTCTCTTTAATTGGATCCCCGGAGCCCAGTGTTTGGCTGTGGATCTTTGCATGTGCTTCCATCAGTTAATACATGAAGGCTCTGTGATGGCAGTTAGGGTGGTCATCCATCTGATTGCAGGGCAGGCCAGTCCAGGCACCCTCTGCACTATTGCTAGGAGTCTTATCTGGGGACATTCATATAGATTCCCGGGAGTTTCCCTGGCACCAGCTTTCTCCCTAACCCCATAATGGTCCCCTCTATCAAGATATCTCTTTCATTGCTAAGTGTCCTGTTCTTCCTCAGTGATAAGATGCTAGAGTTGACAGGCATTTCTTTTTCTGCCTCTGGGCTTCAGGAAGCTCAAGCCCATAGCTTCTCCACACCCTTGCACTCAGGATGAAGAGGAAGAACCAAGCAATTTAGGCAGAGAAAGGGTCACAGGAAGGAAGTGGAATTAATCAAGAAAGATAAGCGGGACATGCATGCCTTTAATTCCAGCACTGAGGAGGCAGAAGCTTGGGATGGATCTTTGTGAGTTTGTGTAAAATCTGGTCTTAAAAAAAAAAAAAAGTAAAGGAAGCCCTCTCGCCCTGCCCAGGCGCCATTACAATGACATCAGAGTGGTTGTCCAATCACTGGGCTATGGAACATAGTTCAATTTACATAAGACTGCTGATTGGTTGAAGGGCCTAAGCTGCCCCACCCCCAAGATGACGTTTGTGTACAGACAGTTGCCAAAGACTTTGCTCTGGTGGTTGTACCTGCGGCAGTAGAGCTCCCCACTCCCACTCCAATGCGGTCCTTAAAAACAGCTAAATTTGATAGAACTAATTCAGACTACAGATTTCTGGGATTGTACCCAGTCCGGTTTTCCAGAAAAAAAAAATCTGGGAATCCACTTGTTCTTTGAAGATAAAGCCAGGAGATTGCTTCAATGATGTCCAGAAAGAAAAGGCCTCATGTTTGTGAGCAGCATGTTGCTGAGTTGATGACTTTGTGAAGATGACACCAAGTAAGAGGCGTGTCAAAAAGGGGACAAATACCCCCTCAGGACAGAAGTCAGCCGAGACTACAAGTCTTCAGTCAACTCTTCCAAGAAGACCACGGAGCCGTCAAGCCACAAAATGTCCCTCGGTGGAGAGAGGTCGCTTGGATGAGACAATCTGCACAGTAGAGAAAAAGCCCTCCACTGAGAAGGATGGTGTGACCGAGAAAAGATACATTGCTACGAAGGACTACGTTTTGGTTAAGACACCCTTGGGTGAGATGCTTCAACTACATGACGGCAATTGCAAAGAAGAAGAAACTTCTGCTCCAGGGAAAAGAACCTCTGCGAAAAAACACCAGTCCAAGAAGCAACTCTCTGGGAAGACACATCGAATTTCCGAGAAAAGTTGCTCATTCGAGAAGCATCTCTCTGCTGAGAAAGATATTCCTACACAGAGAGGTTGCCTTAACAAGAAAAAACGGCTTACAGAAAGTGGTCATTCTACAGAGGAAGGTGGTTTGGCTGAGAGACATTCCTATGGCGAAAGAGGCAGCCCTGTTGAGAGAAATAAACCAGCAAAGAAAGATCTTTCTACTAAGAAGAGTCGATCTCCTCAGAAAAGTTACTTGGTTGGGAGAGGACCCTCTACGGAAAACCAGCACCCTCAAGAGAAAGACGGCCCAGCCAAGAAACTTAGCTGTACAGAGAGAGATCGCCAGATATAGGGAGACCATTCTGTGAAGAGAGGACTTTCCACAGAGAAAGATCATCCTGTAGAGAGAGGTCGGCCTGACAAAAAAAGTAACCTCGCAGAGAAGGAATACTCAGCAAGCAAGAGTTGATCTGCAGGCAGTGATCCCCACAACAAAAGCCTCAGTGTAGAGAAGGTTAGCTCATTTGACTTGGTTAAGTGGGCATCGAGCAGACATTTGGCAGGTGAAGATAGCCCTACAAGCAGAGGTGGCCGCATTCAAAGCTGCCCTATAGTGGAGGGTCGCTCTGTGGATAGAAGTAAGAATGCAAAGTAAAGACCTTCCACAGCAAAAGATCACCCCACAGGGAGAGGTCGGCCTGAGAAAAAAGCCGCCCTGGAGAGGAGGGTTGTTCAGTCGAAAGAATCAACTTGTCAAGAAGCATACCCTTCGCAGGTGAAGATATCCCTGCAGGGAGAGAAGCCGCCCTGCAGAGGAGGGTCGCTTGTTGGAAAGGGGTTACATCGTGGAGAAAAGACCTTCCACAGGGAAACAACAACCGACTTGGAGAAGTCGCCCCCAAAGAAAAGCAGCCCTGCAGAGGAGGGTCAGTCAGCAGATAGCAGACCCTCTGCGGGGCAAAATCGCCGCACAGGAAGAGACAGGCTTCCAAAGAAAAGCCGCAGTGCAGAGAAACATCTACCTGAGGAGAGAAGTTGATCTGTCAAAAAGAGTCGCCCTGCAGAGAAAGGCCCATCTTCCAAGAGAATCCACTCTGTCGGGAACGTCATTCTGGGGAGAGAGGCCACCCTGCTAAGAAAAATAGACAGCACTCTGCAACAAAAGTGAGCACAGAGAAGAAATTAATTCTGTGGAGAGTGTTGAGTTTCACGACAGCTACACTGATGAGGAAAGTAACACAGGACAAAATGCGGGTTCTGTGGGGAAAGGTCAACACTCCAAGGAGAAAGTCTTTCTTGTAGAGAAACCTTCTTCAGGATTCATGCCTACAGTGCCAGTGCCAGAGCACATGAAGAATACTCCAGAAGAGGAAAGTAACACAGGAGAGAATGGCTGCTCTGTGGAGGAAGGTCATCACTCCATGGAGCAAGGCCTTCATGTAGAGAAACCTTGTTCAGGATTCATCCCTACCTTGCCCGTGCCAGAGCAATTGATGAATACTCCAGAAGAGGAAAGTAACACAGGAGAGAATGGGTGCTCTGTGGAGGAAGGTCATCACTCCATGGAGCAAGGCTTTCCTGTAGAGAAACCTTCTTCAGGATCCATGCCTACAGTGCCAGTGCCAGAGCACATGAAGAATGCTCCAGAAAGCAGAATTGGCAGTGATACCAGGCAAGTATGCGAGGTCCCTCATCAGAATTTGGCTGGGGCTGTCACCACTGGTCAGCATATGCAGGCAGTAAATCTGAATATGGGAGTTGCCTCAAGAACTAAAAGCATGTCAAGTTGAGGACTGGGACTTGGTAAACAAGCAGAAGCAGTTATTCCAGTTCCCTGCTGAGAAGAATGTAGATCACATTCTCGAAAACTATGCGACTTTCTTGAAGTCACAGAGAAAGTCTGATTATTCAGAATATTCTGTTGATGAACTTGTGTATGGAATTAGAGAGTACTTCAACAAGATGCTGGCCACTCAGCTGCTCTGTCAGTTTGAAAAACCCCAGTATGCCGAAATCCTCTTTGCTTACCCAGATATTCCGATGTCTCAGATTTACAGGGCTCCACACTTCCTGTGATTAATTGTGAACATTGAGACTGCTTTGGCCCATTTGTCACTTAATAGGCATAGTTTTATGTCATTGTCCAGCTATATGCACGGTTTCCTTAATTACCTAGCAGAGAATTCCACTTCTCTGTTTGGTGTGAGCAATTACAAAATGGCTTCTGTTGCATATTGCTTCAAAGCCCTGGCAGGGTCTGCAGACCACTCTGTTATGACCTAGAACAGTAAACATTTCTATCTTTGCTGATTTCATTGTGTATTTGATGTTCTTGAAAACTATGCAGCTACAAGAGGGCTTAATATTTCAGGTTGCTTATTGTTCTGATCAGATATAAAAACATTAATTGTCCAAAAAATAAATGTTCACTAAAAATTTGTGTCACTTATTTGACAATATTGCTCAAGTGATGGTGCTTCTATCCCTTCCACATCATGACTTTTTAGTAGGTGTTCATATTGCATGATAAAATGTCCTTTGTCCTCAGCCAAAGGATCAGCATAATGGCTATACCCAAAACACATGCATGCACCTAATTAAAAAATATAAAATATTTTCAAAATGTAAAAATGATTGAAGATATAGCTAAACTGTCCCTGGCTGACTTTTTCGTTTCAACAGAAACATCAACACAAAAATAGGAGTGATCAAAGAGAAGAAAAAGGAAGGAATGGTATAATTAGAAAGGTTAGAGGCCTTGCTAGAGAGGGGAGGATAAGAGTGAGGAATGAGAGGCAAGGAATGAGAGGCAGAGATGGGGAAGAGAGAAATAGGTAGAGAAGAACAGGAGGGGAGGAAGAAAATGGAGAGGACATGGAGGAGGGAAAAGAGAACAGCAGGGAGGTGGAAGACAATAAAGGTGAGAAGATAGAGGAGGAATATTAGAGGAGGAAGAGAAGAAAAGAGAGGAAGAATAAAAGGCAGAGGGGAGAAGGAAGAGGAAAGAATGAAGAGAAAGTAAAAGTGAAGTAAAGAGAGGAAGGATAGAAGGGAGAGGGCAGGAGGAGTTGGAGGAGAGGGAGTAAAGGGAGGAGGGGGGAAGAAGAGGAGGGGTATGCTGAGAATAAGAGGGGAAGAGATAAGGAAGAGATGGAGGTAAAGGAGAAGGATAAGAAAAGGAGGGGTGGAGAAGAAAGGGGGAAAGAGTAACAGTAGAGAAGGAGGGGAGGATAAGAAGAGAAGGTGAGGGAGGAGAAGGATGAAGAGAGAGGAGAAGGGGATAGGTAAAAGAGTTGAGTGACATTAAGGAAGACATTAAGGAGGAAGGGTAAGAAGGAAGGATGGACAAGAAGGCAAAGGAGAAGGAAAGAGAAAAGAAGGGAAAGGAGAGGAAGAGGGAAAGGGAATGAAAGAGAAAGAAGGAAATGAGTAGGGAGAGGAGGAAGAGAGGACAGGAGTTGTGGGAGGAGGAAAGAGTAAGAGAAAGGAAAGGAATAGCCTGGGAAGAGAAGAAGAAGAGGGGAAAGAGAAGGAGGGGAAGAAAATAGGACAGGAATGAGGAGAGGGGGAGGAAGTGTGGAGGGGAAGGAAGGGGGAAGAAGATGAGATGGAAAGGTCAAAAGCAGAATGATTGGGAGGGGAGGAGAAAGTGTGTTTGTGTTTGTGTGTGGTGTGAGAGAGAGTGGGGAGAGAGAGGGAGAGGGGGGAAGGGAGAACCACAGGTGAATTCTGTGAGCCTGCAATACCTGAACCATAGGTAAACAGGTTTGTCTTTCTACACTGTCAGAATTTATTGAATAAGACAAATTTCACTATAGGTATATTTCATTCACAAGTATTTGTCACATAATCATCCTTCCCTGGTAGCTAGGCTGAGGCAAATGAAGTTTAATTGATTCAGACTTAATTCCTAATATTAACACATCACACAGCACAGTAAATATATCTATTTGCATGCATAATAGTACAGAATAGATATGAGATAAAGAGGCTGAAGCAAATTCATGGGGTTTCAGAAGTAGGCTCTGAAAGAGTCTGTAGAGACAATGGACCAGATCAGTTTCTGGAGGGAGCTGCTGCTGGGGCTGCTGGGGTCAGGGTTTGAAAGTAAAGCTGTTCCATTGTGAGATTAAAGGGACCAGACCCTCATCGAGCCCCCTGCTTTGGCAGCCATGACGGGCTGTAGAAAAGACCCAGCAAGACATATTCCCTGACTCAGCAACATGTGCTGAGGCCCTGACCTTGCCCTAATCACTAGGTTGCAATCTCCAGAGACCCTCCTTGTGTCAAGGAACCAATGAGAGCTTAGCCTGTGGCCTCTGTATGTGCTTTACTGGTTATAGTGGAATGCTGTGCAGAGAAAAACTGTTCTGGCTCCCTGACCTCTACTGAGCCCAATTCCTCCCCAAGGTCCCCATCTCCTCAGGATCTCTCTGGTCCTGCAGCTGCAGAGAATGCTCCTGCCTGCATAGAGTATACCCGACCAGACAGGAAGGACCTCTGAGAGTTTGGAAATACCTCACACTTCCTTCCCCCTCTGCTTCCCTGACCTCTCCTGAGCCCTACTCCTCCCCAAGGACCCCATCACCCCAGCATCTCTCTGGGCCTGTGGCTGCATAGACTGTACCCGTCCAGACAGGAAGTACCTCCATGAGTCTGGAAATACCTCACAATTCCTTCCCCCTCTGCCTCCCTGATCACTTCTGAGCTCTACGCCTCCCCAAGGTCCCAATCAGCCCAGGATATCTCTGGGCCTGCAGCTGCAGAGAGTGGTCCCGCCTGCATAGAGTGGACCTGCCCAGACAGGAAGTACCTCCATGAGTCTGGAAATACCTCACTCTTCCTTGCCCCTCTGCCTCCCTGACCTCTCCTAAGCCCTATTCCTCCCCAAGGTCTGCATCACCCAAGGCTTTCTCTGTGTCTGCAGTTACAGAGAGCAAACCCACCTGCATAGAGTGGACGTGGCCAGACAGGAAGGACCTCCCTGAGTCTGGAAATACCTCTCTCTCCCTTCCCACTCTTCTACCCCAAACTCTCCTGAGTGAGGAGCCTAGGAGGAGATGCAGACATTGAAGCCTTGGCACACACACTCCACCAGGTGAATAGAGGAGATAGAGAGATCCCACGTGCACCCACTGGAAAAAGAGATGGGAAGAAGACAGAATAAGAACACACTCAACAGAGAGACCAATATGACACCACCAGAATCTAGTGACTCCACACCAGCAAGATTTGAAAAGCACAACACAGAAGAAGAAGAGACAGACCTAAAAGTCTACTTCATGAAGATTCTCAAGACCCTTAAAGAAGAAACAAGAAAAAATCTTAAAGAAATAGAAGAAAAAAACAAACATACAAACTCAAGATATAAGTAATTCTCTTAAAGCACTGGAAACAGTTCAAGGCATGAAAACTGAAATAGAAACAATATAGAAAACATAGAATGAGGGGATGTTGGAAATATAAAAGCTGGAAAAAAATCAGGATCTAAGCATCTGAGTATAACCAATAGAATACAAGTGATGGAAGAGAGAGTCTCAGTTGTTGAAGACTTGCTAGATGATATACAATCATCGACCAAGGAAAATCTCAAGTCCAACAAATCTCTAACACAAAGTATCCAGGAAATATGGGACACCATGAAAAGACTGAATCTATGAATAATAGGTATAGAAGAAGGTGAAGAAATATAGCTCAGAGGTACAGAAAACACATTCAACAGAGTCAGAGAAGAAAACTTCCCGAAACTACAGAAGGATATGCCTATAAAATTACAAGAAACTTACAGAACACCAAATACACTGGACCACAAAAGAACTCCACTTTCCACATAATAGTCAAAACACCAAACGTACAGAATAAAGAGAAAATATTAAGAGCAGCAAAGAAACAAGGTCAAGTAACATATAAAAGCAGACCTATCAGAATCACACCTGACTTCTCAATGGAAACTTTGAAAGCCAGAAGGTCCTGGACAGATGTCTTACAAACACTAAGGGAACATGGATGACAACCCAGACTATTGTACCCAGCAAAGCTTTCAATCACTATAGATGGAGAAAACAAGATATCCCATGACAAAACCAGATTTAAACAATACATATCCACAAATCCAGGACTACAGCTAGAAAGAAAAATCCAACCCAACGAAGGTAACTACACTCACAAAAACATAGGTAATAGATAATCCAATTTTACCAAACAGGAAAAGAAACAGGAAGGCTAAATCTACACAAAATGACACCACCACCAACAAATCCAAAACAAATAATAACCAACAGTAAATGGACATTAATAACCCTCAATGTCAGTTGTCTTAACCTGCCTATAAAAAGATACAAGTTAACAGACTGGATAGGAAGACAGTATCCAACCTTCTGCTGTACACAAGAAACACACCTCAACTTCAGAGACAGGTGTTTCCCAAGGGTTAGGAAAAGATTTTACAATCTAATGGACCAAATAAACAAGCTGGTGTAGCAATCCTAATATCTAACAAATTAGACTTCAAACTAAAATCAATCAAAAGAGATGAAGAAGGGCACTTCATACCCATCACAGAAAACTCCATCAAGATGTAGTCTCAATCCTAAACATCAATGCCCCAAATACGATGGCACCCACATTTGTAAAAGGAACATTACTAAAGATCAAACCACACATAAAACACACTTATAGCAGGAGACTTCAAACCCCTCTTTCACCTGTAGAGAGGAGCACCAGACAGAAACTTAACAAGAAACAAAGGATCTAACAGAAGTGATTACCCAACTGGGTTTAACAGATATCTATAGAACTTTCCATCCAAACACAAAAGCATATACCATTTTTTTTTCTCAGCACCACACTGAACCTTCTCTAAAATTGACCACATACTTGGCAAAATAGCAAACATCCACAGATACAAATAATTGAAATAACCCCCTGTATCTTATCAGACCACCATGCTTTAAGATTAGAATTCAACAGCAATACTAATTGCAGAAAACCTACAAACTCATAGAAATTGAATAACATCCAATTGTACCATTCCTGGGTCAAGGAAGAAAATAATTGAAATTAAAGACTTCCTAGAATTTAATGAGAATGTAGACAAAACATATCCAAACTTATGGGACAGTCTGAAAGCAGTGCTAAGAGGAAAGTTCATAGCACAAAGTGCCCACATGAAGAAACTGGAGAATAATCACCCTAGAGAATTAACAGAACAACTGAAAGCTTTAGAACAAAAAGAAGCAAACTCACCATGTAGGAGTAGATGCCACGAAATAATCAAAATAAGGGCTGAAATTAATAAAGTAGAAACTAGGAAAACATTACAAAGAATCAATGAAACAAAGAGTTAGTACTTTGAGAAGATCAACAAGATAGACAAACCTCTATCCAAACTAACCAAAATGAAAAGAGAGCGAGAGAGCATTCTAATTAAAAAATCAGAAATGAAAAGAGGGATATAACAATAGACACAGAGGAAATCCAGAGAATCATCAGGTTATACTTTGAAAACCTGTACTCCACAAAATTTGAAAATCTCAAGGAAATGGACAGTTTTCTGGATAGATATCACTTACCAAAATTTAACCAAGACAGATAAACAGTTTAAATCCACCTATACCCCTAATGAAATACAAGCATTCATCAAAAGAATCCCAACAACAACAACAAAAAAAGCCTGGAGCCAGATGACTTCACTGCAGAATTCTACCAGAAATTCAAACAAGTGCTAAAACCAGTACTCCTCAAATTGTTCCATACAATTGAAGATTAAGGGACATTGCCAAACTCTTTTTATGAGGCCCCAATCACTTTGACACCAAAGCCACGCAAAGATAGAACTAAAAAAGAGAACTACAGACCAACAACCCTCATGAACATCGATGCAAAAGTACTCAAGAAAATATTGGCGAATCTAATCCAAGAACACATCAGAAAAATCATCCACTATGATCAAGTAGGCTTCTTCCCTGGGATGCAAGGATGGTTCAACATATGGATATCCATCAGTGGAATCCATCATATGAACAAACTGAAACAGAAAGTCCAGTTGATCCTGAAAAAGCCTTTGACAAAATCCAACATCCCTTCATGATGAAGATCTTGGAGAAAAGAGGAATAACAGGAACATATCTAAACATGATAAAAGCAACATACACCAAACCAACAGCCAACATTAGACTAAATGGAGAGAAACTCAAAGCAATTCCCCTAAAATCAGGAACAAGACAAGGATGTCCATATCCCTTCAATATTGTACTTGAAGTTCTAGCTGGAGCAATAAGAGAAGAAAAGGAGATCAAAGGGACACAAATTTGAATGATGTCAAACTTTCACTCTTTGCAGATTATATGATTGTCTACATAAGTTACCAAACAAACTCTACCAGGAAACTCCTACGGCTGATAAACACCTTCAGCAAGGTATCAGGATACAAAATGAACTAAAACAAATCAATAACAATACTATATACAGATGATAAATGCAATGAGAAAGAAATCAGAGAAACATCACCCTTCAAAATATCCACAAGCAATATAAAATAACTTGGGGTAACACTAACCAAAATGTGAAAGATCTGTACAGTAAGAACTTTGAATCTTTAAAGAAAGAAATTAATGAAGATACCAGAAAAATGGAAAGATTTCCCATGTTCTTGGATAGGTAGAATCAACATAGTAAAAACAGCAGTCTTGCCAAAAGCAATCTACAGATTCAACGCAATCCCCATCAAAATTCCAACACAGATCTTGACAGACATTGAAAGAAAAATACTCAACTTTATATGGAAAAACAAAAAGACCAGCATAGCAAAAACAACTATGTACAGCAAAGGATCTTTCAGAGGAATCACCATCCCTGACTTCAAGCTCTATTATAGAGCCACAGTTCTGAAAACAGCTTGGTATTGGCACAAAAATAGACAGATAGACCAATGGAAATGAATTGAAAACCTGATATTAACCCATACACATATGAACACCTTATTTTTTACAAAGATGCTAAATATATACAATGAAAAAGATAGCATCTTCAACAAATGGTGCTGGCACACCTGGATTTGGACATGCTAAGGATTGCAGATAGATCCATATCTGTCACCATTCACAAAACTTAAGAGCAAATGGATCAAAGATCTCAACATAAATCCAGCCACACTGAATCTTGTAGAAGAGAATGTGGGAGATACCCTTGAATGAATTGGCACAGGAGACCGCTTCCTGAATATTACACCAGTAGCACAGACATTGAGATCTGCAATTAATAAATGGGACCTCCTGAAACTGAGAAGCTTCTGCAAGACAAAGGACACAGTCAATAAGACAAAATGAGAGCTCACAGAATGGGAAAAGATCTTTCCCAACCCCTCTTCTGACAGAGGGCTGATTTCCAAAATATACACGGAACTCAAGAAGCTAGCCACCAAAACACCAAACAATGAAATTAAAAAGTGGGGTGCAGAACTAAATAGAGGATTCTCAACAGAGGAATCTGAATTGGCTGAAAGACACTTAAGAAAGTGCTCAAAATCCTTAGCCATCAGAGAAATGCAACTCAAAGCAACATGAGATACCACCTCACACTTGTCAGAATGGCTAAAATCAAAAACACCAATGACAATCTATGCTGGAGAGGATGTGAAGAAAAAGGCACACTCCTCCATTGCTGGTAGAAGTGTGAACTTGTAAGACCACTTTGAGAATTAGTATGGCAGTTGCTAAGAAAAATGGCAATCAGTCTACCTCAAGATCTAGCAATTCCTTTCTTGGGTATATACCAAAATAATGCTCATTCATACAACAAGGATATATGTTCAACCGTGTTCATAGCAGCATTGTTTGTAATAACCAGAATCTGGAAGCAAACTAGATGCCCCTCAACTGAAGAATGAATAAACAATGGAGTACTACTCAGCAGAAAAAAAAGCAATGGAATCTTGAAATTTGTAGGTATATGCATGGAACTAGAAGAATCCATCCTGACTGTGATAACCCAGTCACAAAAAGACAAACATGGTAAGTACTCACTCATATATGAATTTTAGATGCAGAGCAAAGGATTACTAGCCTACAATCCTCTCCACCAAAGAGACTAGCAAGCAAGAAGGACTCTAAGAGAGAAATGCATAGACCCCAGAGTCTGGGAAGGGGCAGGATTTCATGAGCTAATTGGGAGCATGAGGGTAGGGGACAGGTAGCTACCAGAATGAGAGAAGACAAGGTGAGAGGATGAAATGGAGGACCAGAAATGTTGAGTTGGGGGAAGAATAGAGGAGATCAGGATGAGAGATACCATATTGGAGGGTGCCATTATAGGTCCGAGGAGAGATCTGGCACTAGGGATATTTCCAGAGATCTACAAGGATGACATGAACTGACAATGTAGGCAATGGTGAAGAGGATAACCTAAATTCCCTTCCCCTATAATGAGACTGATGACTACTTTTTATGCTATCCTAGAACACTTATCTACTGGCTGATGGAAGCAGATACAAACATACACAGATATACACTGAATTGAAATCAGGAACCTACTTGGAGAGGGAGGAATGAAGATAAAATGGGTCAGGTCCAGCCTGGTGAGACCCACAGAATCAGAATGCCAGAACAAGGGGGAGCACATGGACACAAGACTTCTGTCTGGGAGGCCAGCACGGTACTGAATCAGACCCCTGAACATGGATGTCAATGAGGAGGCCTCTGCACTCTAGGGGGCGCCTGGTAGTGTATTTGTATTTTTCCCTGGTGTAAGAAGGGACTTTGAGAGCCCATCCAACGTAAAGGGATGCACTCTTTGCCTGGACACATGGGGGAGGGCTTAGACCCAGCCCAGGATGATGTAGTAGACTTTGAGGAGCCCCTCAAGCACCCTACCCTGCCTGGGGAGTGGAGGGTGGATGGGGTGGGGGGCAGGTGAGTGGTTGGGGGCAGGGTTCAAGAGGAGGGAAGGGAGCAGGGATTGACATGTGAAGCAAGCTTGTTCCTAATTTGAACTAAAAAAATTAATTACAAAAAAATTTAAAAATAAATTTTAAAAAAGAAAACAACAAAAAAACTGCCCTAAGGGTGCCTCCAGGTACAACAGTCTTTCTGCAGCTACAGTTGTCCAATCAACTCAGGAAATGTTCCCCCAGCTCAGAGGTGTACCAATCCTGAGACTATTGCTATGCAACTAGCAGAGCTCCAGACTCTCCCCTTCCTCTACCCTAATATATGCCCTGCCACACTGCTCCTCTGGGTCCCTCCTATTCCACCCACTCTATCAGATGGACAGGGGACACAGGTTAACTCATAAATTAAAAAGACTTTGATTTTGTATAGGATCTAGGTTCTTGGTGGTTTTGGGGTTTCAGAATCTGGGCACAACATTAAAGGCCAAATTGAGGTGTGAGAGCAAGAAACAGTAGATTCAGGTCCAGGTCCAGACATGTGAGTAGGTAGCTGAGTAGGCCAGTCAGGGAGTGCTTGGTTCTTAATGCATATGGCAGGTAGCCGATGATAGTATGTTGTGGAGGCCATGCCAACACAGTGTTGGATGACCATCACTTTATGGGATCCAGGTAAAGATTTTATCCTTTTCTTGGCTTGGAGTATCTAGTATGTTCTTGGGCCTGATTTCCCTTATAGGACCTTAATATGTCCATGTGCTACACAATTTCAAGTCATCCAATAAATGGAGTGCATCCTCTTCTATTCCCAGGAATAAGTCATTTATCAGTCGGTACTGGATGGGTGGTACCTGATTGATGGTCTACCCAGGTACCTCTTGTCCTCCTTCCTCAAAATGGAGTCAGCTGCTTATAAAATAGAACCTCCTAGCGCCTAAAAGGAGGAAATTTGTTTCATACACTATAGAAAAGAGTGAGGCATAGCCTGATCTCAACAGTAAGGACTAAAAGAAAATCAAAGGCAATGAACCAGGTTGATAGACTGGGGTCACCACAATTTGTCCCAAACCTGAAGTCCCCTGGATAAAACCCTTGAAATTTCTTGAGTCTCACAAGAGACATTATTTGTCATAGCTAGGTCTGTAGTGGGAGCATTGAGGACTAAGCTGTGGAAGTAGCCAGCATTGCCTCTCTAGCTGGTTCTTGGCTTGATCAATGGTGCTTGTTTGTTGTCTTCCTCATCTTCATCCTCCTAATCTTCTATGTCCTCTGCTTCTTTTCCTCCCTGATCTTGTCTGTGGCCTTTGTGATGGCCTGTGAGCTGTTATCAAACTCTTTTATGACCTTTGGTGACACGGTTGTCAGAGACTGTACCGCACCCTACTTCTAGATATTGGCATAGAGGCAGTATTTGGACTGTACATTTCTAGGTATATCCAACAAGTCCTTGTCATCAGAGTTGTTCATCTGTTGTAACTTCCACTTGCACTTATATTCAGAGTTAAAAATCACAGATAATTCCCACTCTTTATACAATTTACCACCCTATTCCTCAGGCATTTTAGCATCAGTGTCACAGCTGTGTTCAAGATTTGTCCAAACCTCAGGTCAGTGGGATTAACAATCTTAGCCAGTCTTCCTAGTCTTTTGGCTTGGTAGCTTCTGAATGCTTTCTGTGTGGAAGGTTGCTCAGGAAGTCTTTCCCAATCATTCTTGACACCATTTGGCAGTGAGAGTTTTCACTTCATAGGTATTGTCTAGCTACACAGTTAGTTTGTAATTTGTCATCATCTATATACCAAATACCCATGTTGATCAACATGCTTTTGCCATGGTAGCTGAAGGGGATGTGTGCCTTCTTGGTTCTGTGGCCATGGAAGCCAGGCCAAATATAATGATGTATTCTGAGTCTCTGTACATGTCCACCTAGGCAAGATTTAGGAAATAGCTTCATCTAGCTGCTCCAAGCTTGTTTGAAGTCCACTATTATTTCCTTGATCATTGTAGAACTTGCACGAACAAAGAATGTGTTGTATAAAATAATATTTATGCTTAGAATCCATTAAGTTTTAAGTCTATTATCTTACAGTTTATGTTGCTCTGATGGAACAACATGACCACAAAGCAAGTTGAGGAGGAAAGGGTTTATTTGGCTTACACTTTCATAATGCTGTTCACCATCAAAGGAAGCAGGACAGGAATTCAAACAGGGCAGGAACCTGGAGTTGATTCAGTGGCCATGGAGGGGAGCATCTTACTGGCTTGCTACCTCTGGCTTGATCAGCCTGCTTTTTATAGAACCCAGGACCACCAGACCAATGATGGCATTACCCACCATGGCTGGGCACTCCCTCATTGATCAATAGTTGAGAAACTGTCATGCAGCTAATCTCATGGAGGCTTTCCTCAACTGAA